>NC_057807.1:54935335-54952302 GCF_018294505.1 Triticum aestivum | reverse complement strand
AGGAATCGATCGCTCGGGTTCAGTAACGCATAGCCTGCAGTGTAATTGCTCGGGTTCAGTTAGAGCCCAGCGCCTCGCTCGGGTTCAGTTAGAGCCAACGCCTCGCACACACGCGCGTACATGTACAAGAGAAACGCGCATTGCTCGGCCCCCGACCTCCCACCATAACCGGGAACTCCCCAAAATTTTCCTCCCCCTCACTTGTACCACGGTTTTTTCCGTCATGGACGGCCCAAAGAATGTCATGCAGCTGCGTCTCCGGCCTGCCCAGGATGAAATGCCCATTTTCTGACATGATTTTTTGTCATAGAAGTAGGAGCCCACCACATCTATGATGATACCGAGTTTTGTCACAATTATCGTCATAGAAGTGTCATATGTATGACAGAAAAAAATTCGTTCGGCCCAAAATGTCACGGATGTGTCTTTTTTTTTAGTGACAGCAGGAGGCATATTCGTACAATAGAGACAGGATTCATTCAACTCCACGTCCAAGCCTGAGCCGGAGTTACAACATGCACATGGACTCACCGGCCGTTTCAAGCCATGCCTGGCGCCATGATCAGCCGCGCGGGCACGACCCGGCGTGTGATGGAGTTCCTAACTTGTGTAATCAGGATAGAGTGTGTCAACAAATTGAGCAGGTGGCTCAGCAGACGGCTCAGCTAGCCTCTCAGCAGGCGGCTGAGATGGCTGCTCAGCAGGCGGCTTATCAGCCCCTTCCGGCTTATCCGACGACTTCAATTGAGGCAGGCTTGACCACTAGGACTGAGGGCATAACTTGTTTGGTACCATCTCTACTTAACAAGCATTTTCCCAAGGATTTCAAGGGTCCTCAAAAGGTGCCTAATTACACGGCCGACTTACAACCTGGAGCATGGATCGAAAGTTACGAGATGGCCATGGAGCTGTTGGAAGTCAGTGATGCTGCAATGGCCAAGTACTTCACCATGATGCTGGATGGAATGGCCCGTAATTGGTTAAAGGGGCTGCCACCTAATTCCATTGGTTCATGGGCAGAATTAAAGGAGCGGTTTGTTCAGAACTTTAAAGATACATGCAAGCAGCCCATGTCGATTGTGGACTTGACTAATTGCAAGCAAGAGGTGGGTGAGTCCACGACCCATTGGGTGCACCCGGTCAAAGCCATAATACATTCATCTGATAAGATGGACGCCGGCTCTGCAGTCTTAATGTTGGAGAAAAATTGTTGTTTTGAGCCTCTAAAACAGAAGCTGGGGCGGCTCAAGCATGACTGTAATGACATGGGCCAGCTGATGGTGGCTCTAGTCAAATACGCCGACTCTGATAGTACCAAGGATCCCAAGTCTGGCGATGAGAAGACAGGGAAGGGAAAGAATAACAGTAACATGAAGGGCTCGCAGCATAACCCGGCGAGTCAAGGGTGCAATAACAAACGTAAGGCTGATGGTAGCTCGGAGTTTGTGGCTAACACCAATGCACAGGGCAACAATCAACAACGAAAGGGGAGGCCGCCTCCTCGGTCTGGCGGGTCAGGTCCCATTCTTGAGCAGTTGCTAAATGAGCCATGTCCAAAGGCATGGCACTCGCGAGAAGCTGGCCACTCATCTATGGAAGGATTGTACGATTATGAAGGCTTTCAAGAATTCTAACATGTTTGACGGCAATCATGGGCCGGGCGGCGGCTCAGGTGGCGGCGGTTTTCATGGTACGAACCATGGAGGTGGCGGCTCTAATTTCGGTTTTTAGGGCCACCAGAATAATCAGGGCAGTTTTAATCAAGGTAGCCAAGGTGGTTACAATCAACAATCTAGCCAAGGGGGTTAGCAACAGCAGCAATCTGGATATCAGAGTCATCCAAAACAGTTGAATAGCAGGCAGTATCATGTTTTTACCACAAGTTTGTGCAAATGGGACCAGAAGCTTCACAAGAGGGCGGTGAACGCCGTTGAGTCAGCATTTCCCCAGTACTTACGATTGTCTAAGCAGCCTATTATGTGGAGTCGGGTGGATCACCCGCCTCGAGTTGATAACCCGGGTCACTTGTATTTGGTGGTGGCACCTCAAGTTGGGGGATACAAGTTTACTAAAGTGTTCATGGATGGAGGTAGCAGCATTAATATCCTTTATTATGAAACCTTTCGTCGCACTGGGTTAACTGATAAGAATCTTAAGCAGTCCAATACTGTTTTCCATGGTGTGGTTCCTGGTAAGTCGGCATACCCAGTTGACAAGATTGAACTGGAGGTAGCCTTTGTAGATGAGCACGATTCCAGGGCTAAGAAGTTAACTTTTGAAGTGGTCAAAATCAAGAGCCCATATCGTGCTCTATTTGGACGACCGGCTTATGCCAAGTTCATGGCGCGACTGTGTTATGTTTATCTGCCGCTCAAGATGCCGGGTTACAAGGGGGCCATCATGGTTCATGGCAGTCGGAAGGTAGCGTTCGAGTGTGAAGAAGGAGACGCGACTTATGCTGAGTCGGTCTATGGAGCGGAAGAGTTGAAAGTTTACAAGGATAATGTTGATCTGGCTGATATTACATATTTGAAAAGCCCACTACGGAGCATGACCCGGTGATGAAGTTTAAATCGGCCGACGACACCAAGCTTGTTGATTTTGTTCCTGGCAACTCATCCAAGCAGTTCAGTATCAGTGCTAATCTGGATCCCAAATAGGAAAGCGCGCACGCTCATCGAGTTCATCCGTGAGAACCGGGACATCTTTTCATGGAAACCTTCTGACATGTTAGGCGTACCGAGATAACTCGCTGAGCACACTCTCAATATTGATCCAAAATTTAAGCCGGTCAAGCAGTTTCTCCGGAATTTTAATGAGGAGAGGCGTAAGGCTATTGGTGAGGAGGTGGCCCGGCTCTTGGCAGTTGGGTTCATTATTGAAGTATTTCATCCTAAGTTGTTGGCTAACCGGGTGCTAGTGATCAAGAAGAATGGCACTTGGCATATGTGTGTGCATTACACGGAGTTGAACCAGGCATGTCCGTCGGATCCCTTTGCTCTCCCTCGTATTGATCAAATCATTGATGCTACAGCGGGTTGTGAGCGTTTGAGTTTTTTGGATGTTTATTCTGGATATCATCAGATCAAGACGGCAATTAAAGACCAGGAGAAGACAGCTTTTATTACTCCCTTTGGAGCCTTCTGCTATGTTTCTATGCCTTTTGGGATCAAGAGTGCCCAGGCAACTTATCAGCGATGTGTGCAGAATTGTCTTCATAGTCAGATTGGGCGTAATGTTCATGCTTATGTGGATGATATTGTGGTGAAATCCAGAGAGAAGGAAACACTGATAGATGACTTAAGGGAGACCTTTGATAATCTCCGGGTCTACAATATGATGCTTAACCCGGACAAGTGTGTCTTTAGTGCGCCAGCAGGCAAGCTTTTGGGATTTCTGGTTTCTAACAAAGGCATTGAGGCTAACCCGGAGAAAATAAAGGCTATTACCTCTCTGGCAAAACCCAAGTGTATCAATGATGTTCAGCATCTGGCAGGTCGCATCGCAGCTTTAAGCCGGTTAGGTGAGAAGGCCATACCGCTGTACCAGATGATGAAGAAAACCGACGACTTTGTATGGAGTGACGCTGCTAACGATGCATTTGAAGATTTGAAGAGGCAGCTAGCCGAGCCGCTGGTCCTTGGTGTTCCCATTGATAAGGAGCCCTTATTGTTATATGTGGCTTCTAACACACATGCTTTGAGTGTGACCATTGTGATGGAGTGCAAGGAGGCTGGTAAAGAGTATCTGGTTCAACGGCCGGTTTACTACATCAGTGAGGTGCTTATCGAGTCCAAGCAGAGATATCCACATTGGTAGAAGCTTGTTTATGGGGTGTTCATGGCCAGCCGGAAGCTTAAACAATATTTTCTGGGTCATCCCATCACTGTGGTCAGTTCTGCTCCTTTAGGAGATATCATTCAAAACAGAGAAGCCATAGGACGAGTTGCCAAGTGGGCCATTGATCTTGGGCCTCATGGTTTAAAGTATGTGCCACGCACTGCTATCAAGTCTCAAGCACTGGTGGATTTCATCAACGATTGGACAGAGTGGAGACACCTGAAGAGAAGCCGGACAACACATATTGGACTATTCACTTTGATGGGTCCAGGCAATTGGAGGGCTCGCAGGCTGGAGTTCTTTTAGCTTCCCCTCGAGGTGACAACTTTTTTTATGTGCTAAGGTTGATGTTTCCTTGTACTAACAATGCAGCTGAGTATGAGGCCTTGCTCCATGGTCTTCGGATAGCTAAAGAGATGAGCTTAAGCCGGGTAAGGTGCTTTGGCGACTCAGATTTGGTAGCTCAACAAGTCTCAGGAAAATGGGATTCCAAGGATCGCCTCATGGTGGCTTATCGTCGTGAAGTCGATGTTGTTGCTGGACACTTCAACGGTTATCAAGTGGAGCATATTGATCACAGAAAGAATGAGGCGGCTGATGCTTTAAGTCGGCTGGGATCTTAGCGTAAACCGGTACCACCGAACACTTTCTTAGATATTCTGCATAATCCTTCTGTTAAATTGCCTACAGAAGAAGACTTGGTTGTTCCTGACCCAGAAACACAGTTGGTGACGGCTCTTCACATCATCCTAGATTGGATAGTACCATACTTGGCTTATATGACCTGGGGCGAGTTGCCTAAGGATGAAACCTTGGCTAGGCAGATAACCCGGCAGTCTAGGTCAATGACAATTGCCAATGGCGAGTTGCATCATCGCAGTGTTACTGGGGCGTTTCAGCGTTGTGTCTCTCGTGAGGAAGGTCAGGAGATTCTTCGTGAGATTCATGAAGGAGATTGTGGCCATCATACCGGTTCAAAATCCCTATTGTCCAAAGCTTTTCTTCATGGGTTTTATTGGCTGACGGCTCACGCAGATGCAGAGGATCTGGTCAGTAAATGTGATGGTTGTCAGAAATTCTCACGACAAGCTCACGTACCGGCTCAAGAATTGAGGATGATTCCAATTACTTGGCCGTTTGCAGTTTGGGGGCTTGACATGGTTGGGCCTTTTAAAAGATCTAAGGATGAAAAGACCCACCTCTTGGTGGCAGTTGAAAAATTCACAAAGTGGGTTGAAGCAGAGCCGGTCAGTAAGAGTGACGCGGAAACGGTGGTTCAATTCATGAAGAAGGTGATTTTCCGTTTTGGCTTTCCCCATAGTATCATAGCTGATAATGGCACTAACTTGTCCAAGGGCGCCATGGAGGAATTTTGTCAACGTGAGCATATCCGGCTTGATGTTTCATCAGTAGCTCACCCCCAATCCAAATGTCAAGCCAAAAGAGCCAATCAGGAGATTTTTAAAGGCATCAAGCCCCGGCTTCTGGTTCCTTTGCAACTGACGCCGGGTTGTTGGGTGGATGAGTTACCATTAGTGTTATGGAGTATCAATACTACCCCCAACAGATCTACAGGTTACACCCCTTTCTTCATGGTTTATGGAGCAGAGGCGGTTCTTCCTAGTGGCATCCGTCATGACTCGCCCCGTGTGGCGGCTTACGTTGAAGCTAACAATGAACAGGCGCATCAGGAGGCACTTGACCTGTTAGATGAAAAGCGTGACTTGGCAGCAGCCCGCTCGGCGATTTACCAACAGGACCTACGTTGTTATCACAGCTGTCGGGTTAAGTCCAGAACCTTTCAAGAAGGTGATTTGGTGCTCCGGCTCATCCAGGATCAAACTGATGCACACAAGTTATCCCCACCTTGGGAAGGGCCTTTTGTGGTCAGCCATAACTTAAACAACGGGTCATACTACCTTATCGATGTTCGAGAGCATAAAGAATCACGTAAGTCGGAGGAGGAGAACCGTCGGCCGTGGAATATTGCTCATCTTCGGCCTTACTACACTTGAGCTACAGGCTCTTATGATGTACATATTTTTTACGATGTATATATTATGATAAGTAATAAAGCAGGACCTTTGTCCTTTTTATCCTCAAATGATTATATGTCTTCCTCATCATAAATCCAAAGACCAATTGGGGGCTACTGATTGTATTCACATCATAGCTTAAACCCTTTTTTGGTCCGACTTTGATCGTATTCGAATCAGAGTCGTTAAAAAAATCTCAAGGTCATCTGGGGGCTTACATAGGTCATATTCGAACCAAAGAGAACATAGCTATCGGTACCCTCTTGATCGGCGCAATGCCAAACCCAAAAGTGGGCTTCTTGATCGTATTCGAATCATATCTTAACCCCTTTATGAGTTCGACTTTGATCATATTCGAATCAGAGTCGTTCAAAAACTCTCAAGGTCACTAGGGGGCTTCCTATTCAAATATAGGTCGTATTCGAACCAAAGAGAACATAGCTGTCGATACCCTCTTGATTGGTGCAATCCCAAACCCACTAGAGGGCTTCATTGATCGCATTCGAATCATAGCTTAACCCCTTTTGGGCTGGTTTACTGGTCATATTCGAACCAGAGGCCTCACTTTGTTCTCTTTGTTTGACTTAAGTTTTTGAAAATACTCTTCTGGTTTTATCTTAAGACCTTTTGTTCATATCTGAGGCATATATATGTGTGGCTTCTATTTAACCCAATTTAACTTTGGATAGTAAATCACCAGCATATGACAAACATCAAACAGTTGGAAGTCCAGGCTTCTAACAATTGGGTTATCACCCTTAGTGCACAGATCATCTAAATCGGCAGTATAAATTCGACATCTCAGGTATGACGTTGTTATTACAGTTATGTTTCAAGTTCTGATTCATATCAGGCTTATTTATAACTCTTTTTAGACATCAGTGGTTATTTGTGGGATAATTATGACCCGCCTTGCGGTAAACCGCCAAGGGATCTTGTGATCTATATCTGTGTGCAGGATATTTAAGGACTTTCTTTTGCACAAGGAATATAGATGATAAGTATAACAAGGGTGAACATAAAAGACGCGGCTTAATAGTGTTGAGCACCAAAAACATGCATGATGGCACGACAGATCAAATCCACTTCTACCCTATTACATGACTCCCTGAGTCCAAATGATTCAATTGTTTTTTCAAAAGGCTGCTAATATAAGCCATCCGGCGGATTAATTCTCTTGTTGGCCTGATGCTTCCGGGTCAACCCTCTCTGCGTCTTTGTCCTGTCCGCCGTCCTGAAAGGTTGATGATGACCAGTCAATGTCATTCAAAGCTTCAAATTCAGCTTCATCATCAATTAGCCCGGCCGGGTCAACTTCAGGGGCAAAGGTGTGCTTACGGATTGGAGGGATCGGGCTTGTCAAGTTCTAATTCAGAGTTGCTTGCCTCTGATTTGCTGCATAATAAGCCGGATGATACTTGGTGAGGTCTGTCTCATTGGCAATCATGCTGACCAAAGGACGTATTTCCTTCACGCAAGCAGCAAAGTCCGTCTGCTCAAACGGAGTGCCATCCTCCTTAAGACTAGGGTACCCAATGGCGATCTCGGTCGGGTCTAATTCCGGCAGCCATGCTTTGGCCCGGCTTAAGGCAGATATGGCTCCGGCTCTCGCAGATGATCGATTTAACTCATTGAACCGCTAGGGCAGCACAGAAAGTCTCTTCAGCACATCACCCAGGAGTGTGGGGTCTTTATTTGACAGGGCAACTGTGGCTAAGGCACGCTAGGCTCCAGTGTAAAGCTGTTCCACGAGCATGTAAACCGCCTTCAGCATCACCAGTATGTCCTGGTTGAGGTTTGTGCTCCTAGGGCCTACATAGCAATAACAGGTGAGTTAATAACAACTCATATGATCCCTAGACAGATTCAGTATTTGACACTTGTAGGGTGGCTTACCAAAGATTGCTGAGACCATCTGAGATACACGGCATTTTAAGCCGGTCAATTCAGTGGTCGCCTCTTCAAGAGTCGCAACTGCTTTCTCAGCTTGTTGGTTTAAGGCAATCTTTTCCTCGGCCCATCCCTTTTTCTCCACGTCAAAATTGGCCCTTAATTTTTCTTGTTCAGCCACACTGAATTCAAATTTGGAGTTTGCTCTTTGAGTCTCTGTCTCTTGCAGCTCCAGGCGGTTCTTCAGTTCAGACAACTCTGATTGACTATGAGCAGTGGTGGTCTGTACAGGTACCGGGTCAAAATCATAAACATTACACTACAGGAATCCAGTACTTTGCCATTTGCCATGGCGGACGGCAAAGGCAGGGACGGCTGACGGCAAAGCACTTTGCCGTCCGCCGCGGACGGCAAACACAGACGGCAAAGATAGGGTCGGCAAACAGGTCCTTTGCCGTCTGCTTTCCAAGGCGGACGGCAAAGAGCCCTTTGCCTACAGCGGCGGACGACAAAGAGGGGGGACGGCAAAATGTGGCACGTCCGCCATTGTCACTCCGTTAGGTGGCTAACGGCGGCCTTTTCCGTCCACCAGCGGACGGCAAATTAGTGCGCCTCTTTGCCGTCCGCCAGGTGACATCAGCAATACCTCAGCGCCCTTTTTTTTGCCGTCCGCTCGGCGGACGGCAAAGGCGAAGTCTTTGCCGTCAGCCAGGCTTTGCCGTCTGCCACTGTCGGCAAATTGGCCAAATGGTCCACCCCAGGAAGCACAGGTCGGCGCCACGTGCCCCCTTTGCCGTCTGCCACCGACGGCAAAGGGGTCTTTGCCGTCCGCCGCGGACGGCAAAGAGCCTGCACTGCCTCTTTTTTCTGTTTTTCTTATATCCAACAATTATCACAACAAAAATTTCACAGCACATATATATCCATCACATAAATACCCATCACATCACATATATATCCATCAAAAATTTCACATCACATATATATCCATCACATAGTTCCATCGATCCATACATATTACAATATGCAAAGTTTCTTCATAGCAAGCCAGCAGAATACAAGTGCATCAAAGGAAAAAACAGGAAAAAGCAAGCAATCCATCATAGGAAGTTGGCTTTCGTGAAGTGAATGAAACCTGCAAAATGACAAATAAGAAAGTTAGAAAAAGAAGACTAGAAGAACAATTAGACTAGAAGAAAAAGAATAGAAGAAGAAGACTAGAAGAAGAAGTATATGCCATATATTAGCTAACTTAGGTGAAATGTATCGTATATGAGCTAACCTAGGTGAAATGGGTAGTTTATGAGCTATCCTAGGTGAAATGGATCATTTTGGAGCTAAGTTAGGTGAAATGGGTCGTTTATGAGCAAACCTAGGTGAAATGGGTCGTTTATGAGCAAACCTAGGTGAAATGGGTCGTTTATGAGCAAACCTAGGTGGAATGAGTCGTTTATGAGCAAACCTAGGTGAAATGGGTCGTTTATGAGCTAAGTTAGGTGAAATGAGTCGTTTATGAGCAAACCTAGGTGAAATGGGTCATTTATGAGCTAACCTAGGTGAAATAGGTTGTTTATGAGCTAACCTAGGTTAAATGAGTCATTTATGAGCTAACCTAGGTCAAATGGGTCGTTTATGAGCTAACCTAGGTGAAATGCCACGTTTTTGAGCTAACTAAGGTAAAATGGATCGTTTTTTAGCTAACTTAGGTGAAATGGGTCATTTTGGAGCTAACCTAGGTGAAATGGGTCATTTTGGAGCTAACCTAGGTGGAATGGGTCATTTTAAAGCTAATGTGGGTAAAATGGATCATTTAGGAGCTAATCTACGTAAAATGGGTCATTTTCGAGCTAACTTGGATAAATTGGATCACTTGTAAGCTAACTAAGGTAAAATGAGTCATTTTAGAGCTAACTTAGGTAGAATGGATGGTTTATGAGGTCAGTAAGCTTATTAAGTCATTTTGGAGGAAAATAAGCTAACTCGAGGTCATTATGGTAAGCATATTGGAGGAAATAAAGCTAAGTCTAGGTCTTTATGCATTTGTTAAGAAAAACCCTAGAGAAACTTACCGTGATCATGGAGGTGTAGGAGCAGGCTGGCTCGCGCCGGTAGCTGGAGAAGGAGTGGGCTGGCTCGCGCCGGTAGCTGGAGAAGGATCGTGCGATGTGTTTCTGGAGTTAAGCTGCACCAAAGATCATTTCCAATGTCTCGTTAGCATTATGACACTCGAATGTTAAGACAAGCAAGTAATGTCCATTCAAATTAAACTCACCGTGCTCCCAGGAGCAATCACTGGCATCGGTGGAGCGGTCTGACCGGACTTCTCGCACATAGACTGCACATTTGGTTTTCACAACAGAGTCATACTAGTTAGTAATGAGACTCAAATGTTAAGACTAGCAAGTAATCTGCAGAAGAAACTTACCACAAGGAGCTCGAACATGGCCCTTGCCTGCATGTCATTCCATGCCCTCTCCTCCTCCAACATCTTTGTCGTCTTCTCCTCCAACTCCTGCTGCCTCTCCGCCGCCTCCGCCAAAAGTTTCTCTGTTCTATCTCTGTCACTCTGTATAGCAGCATGCAACACCACTCACATGACCATTTGTAATCATTGATGGAAGCGCACACAATGTAATGGAGAAAGATAGCTGAGTACGTATAACTAACCTTGATGGCGAGTTGGACTGGCCGTTCAAGAGGCCTTATCTCAGGAGCGGAGCTCGACTGGCGCGCCTTGATCTCCGGGAGAGTGCTAGGACAGCGGATAAGTCCATCTCCCATGGCTATGGAGCCATGGGACCTCCCGCCACCAGATAGCATCAGCAGCTCTGTATCAATGGGACCCTGGCTCGGGTTAAAGTCCTCCACTTTCCTCGCCTTCCCCTGATCTCTATATTGCACGAGCTTCTCGTGGGCGGAGATGTTGGTGAAGTTCTTTGGATCATCAAGGTCAGACGCAGAGAATGCCTTGACTTTCTTGTAAGGGCCAGTGTGGGCCATGGCATACAGGTCGTACACCTCTGGCACCTTATCCACCTTATTGTAGCGTGCCTGAAAGAGAGAAACAAAGTAAATTAGTAATTAAAGGGCTAAAGCTAGCATGATGAATGAATTGCATGAATCATGAAGCAAACCACATACCCAGTTCCGCCCGTACTGAAATAAGTTGGAGCTGCCTTGGTGGTGTGGCACACCTTCCATTTGGGCACGTTTGTCATTGGCCTCTTTGTGGGTGGCCAGCCATTCTTCTGAGCACCACGCATTGACCAACACCTCCCAACAATCCATCCGATCCGCACACCATCTCGGAGGGGCCTAAGTTAGCAAATAGAAACTTGAGCGCTAAGGCTATGAATTACTAAATGAAGGAAGTAAGTACAAGGCCTTAAGAATTACCTTCATGTACTTCTCCTTACTCAAGAACTTATCGCGGCACTCCTGCTTGGGCTTCTTGATACCACGCCCGGCGTAGTAGTCTCGAACAGCCTGCACCCGAACCTCATGCCATAAGTTCTGAAGTAGGCGCTTGCACTCCTTGTGGATAACATGATCCGCCTCCTCCTCGTATCCCTCCTCACACCTGTAGAATGTCTGCAATCAAATGAGACAATATTGATTAGTACAATTAATAACTAGCTAGTTGAAGATTTTAAATTGCGTAAAGGAGCAATTACCCAGAACTTTCTGATCACGACGTCTGCCCTCGTCTTGCACAAGACACCGTCGATAATCTCACCCGGCGGGGCCGGGGCAGCCAAGTAGTGCTCCCAAGTCAATCCAACCTCTGGAAGCCGACACTCACCAGGCAACATGACAAACCCCGGGAAGTTTTGCCGAATCAGAACTCCAAGGACGGAGTTGGGCCGGCGGACACTTTCATGGTGGTCCCAACCCCTGCAGCATGACAAGGCCAACACATCAGTTATTTGAAGAAACGTGAATGCAGAAGGTACAAAAATATTAAATGCACTTACCTCTCCCCATCAAGGAAAATCAACCACCTCTGCTCGTGGGTCGCCGACACGGACGGGAGCCGTGTAGCACCACGCTGGTAAACTTTGCCCCCCTCCTCCCCCTCCTCATCAGTCGGCTCCCCGCCATCATCAGCATGGCCACTCGGCTCCCTGCCATCCTCAGGCTGACCCGACCAGGTACCCCATCCAGACGTGTGCTCCTCCGGGGTCTCGTGGGCCGAAGGCCCGTCGACCCGAGGCTCGTGCGCCGAAGACCCGTGGACCGGAGGCTCGTGGACCGGAGTCCGTGCAGCCTCCTCCTCAGCCGAGTCCACCCTAGTAGTCACGTGCTCGGGTGAAACAACTGGGGGCGGTGGCGAGGAAGGCGCCGTAAGAGTCACCCTACCTCCTCTCCCGCGACCACGTGCTCCACCTCCTCTCTTCTTCTTACCTCGTCCCCTGCTGGGCACCGCGGTCCACGAAGAAGGGCCCGGCGGTGTCGCCATACTGTCCAGCAACGCTCGGCGGAGAGGTGCGGGTGGAATGGAAGACCTCGCACGCGCCAACGAAGAAGGGGCCTCGGCGCGCTCCCGACCAGCGCCCACCATCTTTCAACACCTGCCATGACAAAGAATAAACAAAATTAGTACAACATAAAAAAAGTACCGACATGAATAATAATATGTATATCACTTAAGTGTATCATCATCAAGTACAGCATAAAAAAATTGAATACCTGACACTACTAATAATCTCGATCAGTATCATCAATAAATGCATAATCATCATCATCACTATAATCAATGATGGGCTCATAGGGTTCATTGGCATCAACATGTGCAAGGCCACCTTGACGTAATCGGTCAAGCATTGACAGGTCATCCGCAGCAGTAACCTCTTCTTGTTTCGGCTCTTCTTGTTCCTCCTCTGGGGTGATGTCGGATTCATTGTCGCTGTCTACTTCAATGTCTTGGGGTGAAGTATAGCAGTTCTTGAAACGCTTTTTGGAAAGACGTGTCTCTTGGAAGAATTCTCCTTCATATGTGTCTGGGTTAATGTGAGGTTCATAATCCTCTTCCTTTGGGGGAGAAAGTCTAGCACGTGGCGGCACCTCATAAACGACATCCCAACCTTTCAGATTTGGATTAGTTTGGCAGGCCCACGGTAGATAGAATACTTGGGTCGCCTGTTGAGCCATAATATAGACATCAGGAACATCTAAATGAGTGCTTTGGTTGATTTCAACTAGCCCTATATGTTCATGAGTCCTTCTAGTCTCCTTCGGCTGAAACCAATAACATTTGAAGACTACGACATTCGGTGGGTTTTCACCATAGAACAGAAGTTCATAAATTGCTTCAACTCTCCCATAATACTCGGTACCTCCTTCGCCGATAGCAGATACACAACAATTTGTAGACTTTCGGTCGGCCATAGATAGCTCTTTGCCATAGGTACGAAAGCGATACCTGTTGATGTCGTACTTGTCAAATGAACGGACCTTATAGTCAAAACCATTAGCGACTTGTCTCAGTTCGGCGTCCATAGACTCTGAATTAGCCTACAAGTTTAATATGAAAGGGGATTGTTGCATTATGCACAAATTAGCGAATGTAATGAAATTGTCTAATAGAAATTACCGTTTGTTTGAACCAAGAGATGAAACCGGGATAGCCACCTCCTTGCTTTGCGAGAAGCTCATACTCTTCGACGGAATCCTTTTGGATCTCTGCTCCATACGAGAATATGGCGACGTATCGACTATATGACATATCCAGGAATAAGAGTAGTTCAAAGGAAATAGAAGTTGCGAAACAATGTACCGAGAACTTACTCGATGTACGGCCGAACTTCTATCAGGTTGTTGAAGATATACAACGAAATGGTCTGCCATTCTTCGTTATCCAAAGATACTGGATGTGAAACACTAGCTGGTGCGAGATTCCCTTTGAATAGGCTGAGGTTGGATCCAGCCTTTTTAGGCTCGTCAGCATTGTACCGAGGCTTCGGATTATGCAAATGACGATTTTTGGCTTCGTAGTGCGCTGTTACGAAGTTTGCCGCCTCCTCTGTGATGAATGCCTCAGCCATCGATGCTTCAATTCTACGTTTATTTTAACATTTTTCTCAAAGCGTCTTCTGCATCCTCTCAGTTGGGTAGCACCAACGATTTTGCACGGGCCCCCCCAATCTTGCCTCGGTCGGGAGATGCAAAATCAAATGCTGCATTGGATTAAAGAAGCCCGATGGAAAGATCTTCTCTAACTTGTAGATCAACTCCGGCGCCAACTCTTCCATTTCTTCTAGCATGCCAGGCGATAGTTCTTTCACACAAAGAACACCGAAGAAATAGCTGAGTTCTGCCAGTACTAACCATTCATCCTCAGGGATGAAGCCACGCAACATCACCGGCATTACCCGCTCAATCCATATGTGCCAATCATGACTCTTGAGACCAAATATCTTCAGTTTATCAAGATTCGCTCCCCTCTTTAGATTCGCTGCATACCCATCGGGGAACATCAACTGCTGTTGCACCCACAAGAGAATTTCCCTCATAGCTGGCCTTCCAAGATTGAACCATGCCTTTGGCTTTGTCCAGTTCTGCTTTCCTTTCGGTTCTTTCATGTTTTGTAACGGCCTATCACACAGCGCCTCCAGATCGACTCTAGCCTTAGTATTATCCTTTGACTTCCCATCTATGCCGAACAATGTACCAAAAAGTGCCTCGGCGATATTCTTCTCAGTGTGCATCACATCGATGTTGTGTGGGCAAAGGAGGTCTTTGAAGTAAGGCAGATCCCATAAGCATGTTTTGTGAGTCCACGCGTGCTTAGTATTATACCCCTTGAAGTACCCTGGACGTTGTGGATCTGGCTCGAGAGCGTTTAACTGATCTAGCATCTGTTGGCCTGTCAATGCAGGTGGTGCAGAGTTTTTGACAACTCTACCCCTGATGAAGTTCTTCTTGTCTTTCCTGAACTTATGGCGAGGATCTAGGAACTGTCTATGCATGTCGAAGCAAGAAAACTTGCGACCGGCCTGAAGCCAACGAAACTCAAGAGCTCCCTTGCAAGTGGGGCACGGGAACCTTCCATGCACACACCAGCCAACGAATAGCGCATACGCCGGCAAGTCATGTGTCGAGTACATGTACTAGACACACATTATGAAGTTCCGTTTGCTAAAGGCGTCGTATGTCTTGAACCCATTATCCCAGGCTTCTTGCAATTCGTCCTTAAGCGGCTGCATGTACACATTCATATTTTTGCCCGGATAGTTGGGTCCTGGAATTATGAACGTCAGGAAAATGTTCTTTCTTTGCATAATCTGTCCGGGGGGAGATTGAGTGGAAAGATAAATACGGGCCAACAACTGTATTGGGCTGCCATCATACCAAACACACTGAACCCATCCGTGCTGATGCCGACTCGAGGATGCCTCAGATCTGCCGCTTTGTCAGCATGTAATTCATCAAACTTTTTCCACGCAACACCATCCGATGTGTGTACCATCATCAGATTCCCATCTGCATCTAGTTCGGTTCGTTTGCCTGTTTTGTGCCATGTCATTTGTCTGGCCGTCTCTTCGACCATGAAAAGACGTTGAAGTCTTGGTACGATTGGCATATACCGAAGAACACTAACGGGGATTTTGGTCTGTGTCTTCTCACCCATACCGTTGTCTACCACAATATACCTGGAAGACTTGCAAATGGGACAATAGTTCAAGTCCGCATAGTCAAGCCTAAATAAGGCACATCCTTTCTCACAGGCAAGTATCTTCTCATAGGGCATCTTTAGTGCACGGAGGATTTTGTCCGACTGGTACAGGTTTGCAGGCATTACATGGCCTTTGGGTAGAAAGCGTCCAAATACTGTCATAATTGCGTCATAGCATTCTCTGCCCAAGTTGAACTGAGCCTTCAGAGCCATTACTTGTGAGATGGCATCCAACTGACAAAGCTCAGTGTGCTCGTGGAGCGGACGTTTTGAAGACTCCAACATTTCATTGAAAGCCTTTGCAGAGTCCTCCATCTCCTCGTCCGAATCCCGAGCATCATCATAGCCTTGCACCATGGTTTCCATCCCGGTACCATGCTCGTCGGTGCGACGATGATCCACCTCAGCTCGGTCACGTTGGGCAGACTCACCATGAAATGTCCACACCATATAATCGGGCATAAAACCACTCTTCTGCAGGTGTTTGCCCATTTCAGCCTCTGTCTTCTTTTCCCAATTGCCGCACCGGAAACAGGGGCACCAGGTTTTCTTTTAGCCATTTGCAAATGCGGCTTGCACAAACCCCTTTGTTTTTGTGAACCATTCAGCGCTCCATTTGTTCTGACCAGTGTGACCGGTATACATCCACGCACAGTCACTCATTTTGACTTTCAGAGCTACTGGACACACAACAATTATATATGTAATTCACCATGTATATATTCATCAGTTTATCTATTTTGTCAATTTTATTACGTCCATGCAACCTACACTCTAATAGGTAATGATAGGTCCTAATCCCACATGTGTATGTGTAGATTGAGTTCATTTTCCCATGCTATGCTCCGGATCCGGCGCAAAATTTCGGCAGCACCTCCCCGTTGTTCTCCTGATACACGTCTCTGCAATAAACAGAGAGGATGTGTACCCGGAGAACAACAGGGGAGGCACTGACGAAATTTATGCGTCGGATCCGGAGCAAAGCATATGGGAAAACGAACCCAATCTACACATACTCGGGCTGTCCATGGATAGCGTTGGACAATTTGAAAGAATCAAGGTTATAAATATGCAAATGCATGCATATTTATAACTATGACGCTTTCGAACGGGAGACACATATTGGTTACGCATACTGATGATTCAAGACACATATATAGCTAGCTATCAAGTTTCATCGGAATAGATCAAATAATTAATGGGGGAGGAGGACTTGTCATTTGTGCTCACCCACGAACGAAGGGGCAGAGCTCGTCAAACGCACGGCGAGGTCGTCGAACACCAAACCTCGCAGCGATGAAACAACTGCACATTTAAAACTACACGATCAACACAATTATATATGATGTTTTTCATAACAAAATCGAGAAATATATGACCTAACTAATAATTCACAAATATATGACCCCGTCGGCCTCTGGAAGCCAAAAAACACCTTTTCGGGAGGTGTCGGTGGTCGGGGTGTCCTGTCGGTGTCGGGGTGCCGTGTCGGGGTCGGGGTGCTGTTCCGGGGTCGGGGGGTCGGG
>NC_057807.1:54934343-54934689 GCF_018294505.1 Triticum aestivum | reverse complement strand
GGGACGGGGGGCGAGGCGGACGCAGGGGGCCCGCAGCGAACCTGGCTCCGGCGCGGGCGACGGGACGCCGGGATGGTGGCGGGTGGTGGGGGCGACGGGGCGAGGGGCGGTGGGGCCAGGGGGCGGTGGCGGGTGGCGGTGGTCGTCGGGGAGGAGAGGGGGACAGATCGAACAGAGAGAGATGGGCGGGGTGGGGCGCCGTTAGTAACCTAAACGTTTGCCGTCCGCCCCACTTTGCCGTCCGCCACTTGCTCTTTGTCGTCCGCTAGCGGACGGCAAATAGGGGGGGCCGTTAAGTTTTTTTAAACCAGCTGTCGGTGGGGCCCCTCCCTCTTTGCCGTCCGCT
>NC_057807.1:54739555-54934119 GCF_018294505.1 Triticum aestivum | reverse complement strand
CGGCAAAGAACTGGCTGATGGCAAAGAAGTACTTTGCCATCAGCCAGTTCTTTGCCGTCCGCTTTTGGGTAGCTGATGGCAAAGATCTTCTTTGCCGTCCGCTAGCAAACGGCAAAGAGCTTCTTTGCCGTCCGCTAGCAGACGGCAAAGAGCTGGCAGATGGCAAAGTAGCTGTTTCCAGTAGTGTTAGTATGCAGTATTAAGTCCCAAGCCTTTTGCAAGCAACAACACTTGGCACTTGGGGGCTAATGTCTACCAAAAGATTTGTCTAAATGGCGTCTTATGAGAGTAAAGTCCCAAGCACTTTGCAAGCATACTTGGCACTTGGGGACTAATGCATATTGTTGTTCAAATTTATACAAGTACTATCTTCTACACAAGCATATGAAGGACCGGCTCATTCATGTTGGTTAAACCGGCCCTTGGGGACTACGAATTAAGCCGGATTTTAAGGTTTTGCCAAAGGATATTACTAATGTTCATAAATTTGTTCTAAGTCTACAGCATATTCATCATAAGCACTAGACATGGGGGCTGGCATAGTAAGGTTAATTCAAGGAAGGGAAGAATTTATACCTCTAACTTCTGGTGCATTTGCTTCACCATATCCACTTCAAGCTCCCAACTGATATGCACCTGGTTAAGATAACCAGAGAAAACCTTGCCAATACTCAACTGAGAGTAATCAGTCATGTCAAATCTGACTTTGCGTTCCTCCTTGGTAGAACATTTGGCCAGCACAGTAGGTCTCCCCGACTCATTATAGCCGGTCTTGGTGATTTCCACGTTAACATCCTGTGGGTTGCCTGTCTTGGCCGGGTTGGAAGCTTCAGGGTTTGAGTCGTTGGCGGGTTGATCGACGGGCGGGTCACCAGTTATTGTTGGCATATCTTGAGCTGGCTCAAGTGGCGGCTCAGGGACAGAGGCCTCAGGCGCTGCAGGCTGAAGCTCCGGTTCATGGCTGGTCGATTCTTTGATCGACTTGTTCTTCTTTGTACCACTACTAGGGAAAACTCTGGTAGTAGCACGGGTTTAAAGCCCACTAGTAGCGCATGCTGCCGCGCTACTAATAAGGCGCTACAGCTATTACTTAGCAGTAGCGCATGTGACACACGCTACTGCTAAGACACATAGCGGCAGCGCTTCTTCTCTCCTGCGCTGCTGCTAATCTAGCTAGTTGCAGCGTGTTTACTATCCATCGCTACTAGTATTCTTTTTTTTATTTTTTTATTTTTTATTTGTAGTTTATTTATCCGCCGTTATACAAATTTTGATACAATACCAATTATGAGGTTTATATCATTATGTCCATAACAGTGTGTCAAATGAAGGTGGATTAGGTTCAAGTGGAGGCAATATGTGGTGCATGTCAAAAGTATACTACTAATTCAAACTTGATCTAGTTTGGACTAGTAGTACTTTCGATGTGCACCACATGTTGCCTCCACTTGAATCTAATCGGCCAGCACAAGCTATTTAATCATCATCATAGTCATTACCACCAACAGTATTTATTTAATCACCACTAACACTAGCTAATAATAATCATCATAAACCAACACTAGCTATTTAATCATCATATTAATAATGTAGCACATCATCATCTTTAAACTCATTTCTAGCTAGCTAATCACTCCTGCTACTCTCTCTCAGGTAAAATAACATAAAACATGTGTAGCTCTCCTACTTCATCAAGTTGGAGCATGCAGATGAACATGTCTCCTAATCGTGGGATGCGCTTCTATTTGCTGCCCCCTAGTACTTCTCTGCGCTCCTCCATCACAAATTTGGTCCAGTCTTTCACTATTAAGAATCCGTCGCTAATCCTGAATGCACTAAAGTGATTTGTAGGATATCTTGGCCATAAGCTAATAATACTCATGGTACCTTTAGTCTCGATCCCATGAGGCACAACATTCATTGGGAGTCCCTGTTAAAGAACATCGTATGGTAACATACTTAGAAATGAAGTTTAGCTTAAGAAATAATGTATGGAAAAGATGCACTGAGGACAAATAGTAAAAATCTTACCATCCTTTCTAAATAGATGTGACCGTAGTTCATTACGAACACTATTGGTCGCACGTTTTCAGTACTAACATTTCTAAATGCAGGAAGAAAATTTGTCTTGACAGTATCAAGATCTGCAAGCCATGAAACATAATGACTTAGCTCCTTGCAGTTTAGTTCAGCCCGGCACAGTAGTAGGTCCTGTCTACCAAGTGGTGGACATGTTTGCTTGAACCGAAATAAGCTGACAATAGAAATTATTTGCCAACTATTTTTGAATAAACAATATCAAAGACATAAATATGGTTGAGAAACTCACATAATGGTATAACTGGAGGCGTCTGCACATCGACCCAGATGTCGGTATTACCTTCAATATCATCTTCCGGACGAATATCAAAGGTGATAACCATATCAGGCTCAAATGCATAAGTGTTGCATAGTGCTAGCCATGTTTTGCATCCAAAATATGTGTAGTCGTCTGAATTGTATAATTTTGCGTGGAAAATATAACATGCTCGGTCTTCAAGTAAACTTTCTTTACCTCCATAGTACGACTGAAACCTATCTTATCCAATACAAAAACTCTTGCATGGCAGGGGATACGCTAGTAGAATAGTAAAAAAATTATAAGTTGAAGCAAATGAAGCAGATGTCATGCTTAATTACGAAAAAAGACTTGTCGTTGTGACTTACTGTATTCACTTCAAAGTTCTCGTCCAGCTTGATGCTGAAGTGCCTATCATCATCTAGGAAGATTCCGTCGCACAGGTCGCGCTCGTCTTTGCAGTATTTGCAAATACCGAAATCCTTTTCGTCGTCAGACATTTCCTATGTTCATAGTTTAAACATTAATTGAAAATCGATCAAAGACAACTACTAGTGTACTCAACACACAAATCCGGGGCACTCGATATTTCCTCCATATTCTGGCACAAGTCATGCCAAAATTCACGGAAAAATCCGGCATGACCTTTGCTAAAATAGGACATATCGAGCGCCTGAAATTTGCCGGAATAGAAATGAATTAACACTCTGGCAAAACATAGGCCACTTGGAGGTGTAACCTGCAAACATGACCGGCCACTTGGCAAGCACATATCTTATTTGAGCAACACAAGATATACAACAAGTTCTTACTAACTAGTTCTATTAATTCAACTAGTTCTTACTAGAAATAAAATTACTATAAATAAAAATAAACTATTACCTAATTAGTACCTAGTTCTTACTAACTAATTAGTACCTAGGAACTATAAATAAACAATTTACTCGTTTTATGATTCATCTTAGAGATTTGATTCGTTTCCACCCTTACATGAACCCTAACTAATTTGAGCCGCATCCGCATCCGATTCATTTCCACCCTTACATGAACCCTAACTAATTTGATGCAACTAAAATATGAAGAAACCCTAGGCAGAGGTAGGGGAGAGGGAGGAGCAGGCGTGCTCACCTCGGGTGCCTGCGACGAGGGAGGGGCAGGCGGCATCGAGGTCGGGGACGGGGCTCGGGCGCGCGGCGGAGGGCGGCGTCGAGGTCGGGGCGGGGCGGCGTCTGGGGCGGCGTTGAGGTCGGGGGCGGGGGCGGTGTTGAATCTGGGGTCGGGACGGCGTAGTGGGTGTGTAGAGAGCGTGCGGCGGCCGACGGGAGACGGCGGCGTCGAGAGCAGAGGAGTTGGATTTGGGGGAAGTGGCCGTGGGGAAGGATGAACCTCGTGGTTAAGTCAGAAGTAGCAGTAGCGCGTTCCAGAAAGCACGCTGCTGCTACATTAGCTACAGCGCATTCTGGGATACACGCTACTGCTACTCCTTTCTCTTTTTTTCCCTTTTTCATTTATTTTTCTTCACATTTTATTTTTCTCCTTTCACCTTATTCTATTTCTTTCATTTTCAACTGCCCTTCTATTTGCTTTTCCTTTAATTTTAGATCCTTTAGCAGTAGCGAGTTTAGAAGAAAACGGGCTGCTACAAAGAAAGTAGCGGTAGCACTGTTAGATATAGATCGCTACTACTATGTGTAGCCTATGGGCTAAGCCGTGGGAATTTTAGTAGTAACGTGTTTAGAAGAAGGCGCGCTACTGCTAGAACTTTATCTGTAGCGCGGTTTGCGCAGGCGGTACTGCTACTTAGCACCAGCATGCTTTTTTGACCCACGCTACTGCCAAAGTTCTGTGTATAAGGTTTTCCCTAGTAGTGTACGTTTGCTGGGTTTTGCTTTTCCACTTCATAAAATCAAAGCGGTTAATATAGATATAAAAGTTTGCAATGAGTACAGGATAAGTAAATCGTCATACCCTGGAGCGGTCTTAAAAGCCGGCATGTTGGATTGAATTGACTCGCCGGAAGAATGTGAAGTTTCCAGATAATTTGAATCAGAAGAGTTGAGCGGTTGACGAGTGAGACCCGCCAAAGGATAAAAAGAATTTAAGTCAGAGGTGACCTCATTCCGGCGCTTCCTTGGCGTGTTTGGTAAGCCGGAGGAGAGTTCTGCATCCTTACTAGTCCGGGTCTGCCTCCGGCTCTCATAAACTGTCGCTTCAAAATAAAGTGAGGATCCTGGTAAGCTAAGGGATGTGAAAATCTAACTTTCCGAGTTACTCTTCGGATTTTTTATCTTTCCAAAGCCTCTGAGTCGGAGGAAATAATAATTACCTCTTCAGCCACTCCTTGACTTGTTCCCGTGTCACCCTAATGATAATCAGCGTCAATAAGGTAGTTAAAAAGTGAGCCAAGGGAGTCAAGGGTTACCTCCAACTAAGAGGAGTCGTCCAGGTGAAGCAAGTCGGAAGCACTGGGCTTCTTTCTATTTTTTGAACGGCGGCCTTCCTGGCGGCTTTCTTGGCTTTCCTGGCTCTCTTTGCAGCCCCAAGATGATATTTTTCTTCCAAATTTTATCATCAGCCTGTGAAAATCAGTGAAGGTTTGAGTTATGACAAAATATCAAAGGTAAAAGTAAAATAACTAGTTTTTGGCGGCTTGCCGCTGGAGCCGGGTTAGCCTTGCAGAAAGGGCTCAGGCCCACCTTGACACAATCGGCTAAGCTCTCATTCAAAAGTGACTTTGTCATATCATTGATAACATCATCACGTAAATCGTCAGGGTTGTGGCGCAGAGGATCTTTTTTGTCACCTGTGTAAGTGCACATTAACCCGGAGCGGCGGCTCAACGGGATGATCCGCCATGCGACCTAGCACCGGACCAAATCAATGACATTTAAGCCATTCCCCAGCAGAGCTTTGATCTTTGCAAGGGTGGGGGCGAGCGTCTGGCGTTCAGCGGCTGTCAACTTGTAAGGAAGCGGGTGATTGGATTCACGACGCAGAGCACGGAAGCCAGGAAGAGGGTTCTCGTCGGTCGGAGAAGTGTCTTGGCAGTAGAACCATGTCTGGTTCCAATCCTTGGGGTGACTTCGTGGTTGCGCATAAGGAAAAATAACATCTCTACGCCATTGGATTGAAACCCCGCCAAGTTCCAAACTAGGTCCATTGGAGTATTCATTCTGGTGGTTCAAGTAAAACAGTTCTCAGAAAAGAAGTAGGCTAGGCTCTTCTCCAAGGTACACTTCACAGAACACTTGAAAGTTCCATATATTAGACACGGAGTTGGGTCTGATGTCTTGAGGACGGAGATCAAAAAAGTGCATAACATCTCTGAAGAAATTTGAGTCGAGTAGCGAAAAGCCCCGGTTCTTGTGATCCGTGAAGATGATGACTTCCCCTTCTTTGGGCTGAGGCTTTTCCTCTGTTGGGTCAGGAGCACGGTACGACATGATATCCTTTTTGGGCAGATAGCCGATTTTCACAAAATCATCAAAGTACTCTCCGTGACGATGGATTTTACCCAGTTACATGAAGTGGTTATCTTGAGCGGCATTATGAAGAAGGAAGCCTAAAAAGGAGGAAAAATTGCCGGTTCAAATTTAACCCAGAGGAAGAAATATTACAAGCACATACTCAGACTAGCGGCTTATAAAGGGTTCTAATGATATATGACTAATTACGTCAGGTTATTTAAGCTGCCGTGAGCTATCAGGTTATTTAAGCCACCATGATTAATTGATGTTATCAATTAAGCATTCCAATTTAAGTCGGTGGTTTGAACCGCCATGGCTAGGTGGATATATCAAGGTGCAATTTTTGGCTAAGTGCTACACAAACAGATTTCACAGATTGCAGTCATTATTTTGGATCAGCGACAGTTCAGAAAAACAAAATAATTCAAGACCTAAGCTAGTACAGGAAGTTCATATGTCCTAAAAGATATCTCTAACCAGAGAAAAGGGATATGTTAGTATCAAAAGCGGGATAAAACAACCACCGCATAAGATCTATATTGGTTTTGGATCGAAAGATGCTACGGTGAAGGAGCTATGGAAATATCATGAAGAACACGACGAACACTCAGTAACCCTAATGTCATCTAGCGCACAGGAGAGGAAGTACTTACGGGTGCAGATTCAACTGCGGTGGGGCGCCGGCGTATTCTGGTCCAACGCAGGTCGATGCAGCGGCCGAGGTTGAGGAAGACGAGGTGCTCTGCATCGGCAGTGGAGCTTGAGTAGCAGAGAGTCGCGAGAGGAAGAAGACGCTGGAAAGGGGAAGAATGAGGAATACCGGTCGTGGCTATTTATAAGGAAGGACTCATAAGTGGGCGTGAAAATCAAGGAGACCAAAACATAGTTATCCAGCTGTTCAGGCGCCTCGATTCTCGGGACAGATATTAAGATAAGGATCCATTGAGATATGTTGGACAAAGTGGGAATTAATGGCAGGTGATGTCATGGTGGGTTATCACAGATCCAGTAGATAACATCATGGTGGGTTATAGACTCTCGCGCAAAGAAGCACAGAAGATTTTTCCAAGTATTGAAGATTGACATGAACCAGTTCAAATCAATCTGGGGCCTAATGTTGGGGATATAACTATTAGGCATGACCCGCCCAGGAGGGGCCGGGGCATATCTATGGCGATTCACTATTACAAAGCCCATGAAGATACTTGAAGATGGCAGTTCAGTTAAAGGCCCAAGGCCCAAAGGCGACTTAAGGCCCGTAGATATAAACCGTCATATATGTATGACATCTATTGTAAGGAAAGAATAGATAGTCACCGAGCCGGACGCTGGCATCGACCTCTGAATATAAAGGGACGACCCGACGGCGGTTCAGGGCAAGGAACCATAGATCGAGAACTAGGTTAAGTGGATTCGCTCCTTGGTAATTGAGACATAAGCAATACCACCCAAAACTAGATCGTGGGCTTTTACCTTCATTGCAAGGGGACGAACCAGTATAAACCCCGTGTCCTTTGTACCGTTTAACCCCTTTAAGCTTCCTAGTTGCGATGGATCCACGACTAAGTCCTTTTGGTAGGACATCTACCGTGACAATTCCACGACACCTAAGGTTGAGCACACAGATGATCTACGTACGTTCAAATACGATCATGGTGGCTGTCGTCTACGGAAGATAGCAATTTGTCGAGTTCCCAACCGCTCTTGGAATTATAAGAACTATGAAGTTGTTGCTATCTTCGACAAGCTTGTTGTCGTCTTACTGATTCCACGGTTAGTCCATGGATATTGCTCAAAAATCAGTTTTTGTACACGGATGATGAGTACTATGATGCAATTGAATACGAGGATCTTGTGTTTGCTTCCACCACTCGTGGCACTGTTTTTGCATGGGATCCTCGTAGTTTCGGTACGTTTGTGTTCCACCGTAATTATAATTGTTTCATCCACATGCATGCGGGTTAGCAAGTTTCCCTTTACAAATTAACCTTCTTCTTGTGTTTCCAAGGTCCTGTGAACATTCCACCACCTATACTTGAAAAAATTTATAACCAAGGGGGAGATGATGATGGTGATGATCACCAGCATGAGGACGAGTGAGGGAGTCCTGGATTAAGGGGTCTCGGACATCCGGACTATATACTTTGGCCGGACTATTGGACTATGAAGATACAAGATAGAAGACTTCGTCCCGTGTCCGGATGGGACTCTCCTTTGTGTGGAAGGCAAGCTTGGCGATTTGGATATGTAGATTTCCTTCTCTGTAACCGACTCTTTGTAACCCTAGCCCCCTATGGTGTCTATATAAACCTAAGGGTTTAGTCCATAGGATCAAGAACAACAATCATTATCATAGGCTAGCTTCTAGGGTTAGCCTCATCGATCTCGTGGTAGATCAACTCTTGTAATACTCATATTATCAAGATCAATCTAGCAGGAAGTAGGGTATTACCTTCATAGAGAGGGCCTGAACCTGGGTAAACATTTTGTCCCCCGCCTCCTGTTACCATTAGCCTTAGACGCACAGTTCGGGACGCCCTACCCAAATCCACCGGTTTTGACACCGACATTGGTGCTTTCATTGAGAGTTCCACTTTGTCGTTGTCTAGGGCTCGATGGCTCCGTCCATCATCTCTAACGATGCAGTCCACGGTGAGACTTTTTTCCCCGGATAGATCTTCGTATTCAGCGGCTTCGCACTACGGGCCAACTCGCTTGGCCATCTGTAGCAGATCAAGAGCTATGCCCCTGGCCATCAGGTCAGGTTCGGAAATTTGAATTACATCGCACACATCTGCGGAGACTTGATCTTCGACGGATTCGAACCCACGACAGCCGCTCCCTGCAGCCACGATGAACACGACTTAAATATGTCATCGGACCATGCTCATAGAGAGCGCCTATGACTGTCCTGGCCCTAGATCCAGAACAGATCGCGCCGTCTGTGGACTGGGGGCTGGACCCCGCCATGGAGGCTGCATACTCTACGGCGTTGGAGCCGAACACAGATTCAGCCTCTATCGAGGCATGTGTCGTCAGACCCCCGGACTCATCTCCGGATACGGGTTCCGAACCGCGTGTGTCCCCGCCCGTCGAAACGGATCGGGCGCTGACCTGGGAGTTCACCTCCGCGGACATCTTCCAACACTCGCCCTTGGATGATGTGTTAAATACATTAAGATCTCTCTCCTTGTCAGGAGATTATTGGCCGAACTATGTCTGGCTTGAGTGGGAAATGGATGTCGAAGAATTTCGCTGCCCACCCACCACCCACTTGATAGCCACTATCGATGACTTGACCGACATGCTTGACTTCGACTCCAACAACATCGACGGTACGGACGACGATGCGGGAGAAGAAGAGAAACCACCGCCCACAGGGTGCTGGACAGTCACCTTGTCATAGGACATTTACATGGTGGATACCCCCAAAGAAGACAATGGTGAGGACAAAAAGGACCTAGTTGAGGATAAGCCTCCTGAGAAGAAGCTGAAGCGCCAACGTCAGCAGCGCCGCTCTAAACCACACCATGGAAAAAATAGCAATACCGACACAGAAGATAATACCCCGGACAATGCTGAAAACAATGAAGACCCCGCAGACCTAGCCATGAAGCAGGACGAGCAGGGAGACAGCAAACACAGTCCGGGGCCGCTGCCCGACGACAGCGATGCCGAACACACCACTTATCAACCTATCTCCGAAGAAGAGGATAGTTCGGGGGATGACCCATTCATCATCCCTGATACACAAGTGGAACGAGAACGCCTCCAGCAGAGACTTATCGCCACTTCTACGAGCTGGAATAAGCAGAAGCAACGGCTTAAAGCCGCATAGGATATGCTCGATGACAAATGGAACGAAGTGCTGGACACTAAGGAAAAATACGACGGCAATCTCCAACCAAAGAGCTATCCCAAGCGTAAACTACTACCTGAATTTGACGATGAGGCTATAAAGCCCATACTACCAAATAATTGTGCAGACGATCAACAGGACCGACCACCTCGTGGTCGAGACAGAGTAGCTAATAACGCCGCGCACAAATCCGCACCCCCACTCCATAAAGAAAGGGAGGTAGCAACCTGGAACCAGAAACACGATTTACGTGAAGACCTGGATAAAAGGGCTGGTATAACAAGGTCCATCTACGGATCTCGAGAACGCACTCCCATGCAGGGTCGTGACCACCAACACAAATATCCGGGCCGCTCCCTAGTTCAGAACCAACATCGAACACTACAACCGTCGGACTCACGCCACAGCACAACCAAATACAAGGGCATTGCACACCCCCTGTGCTTCACCGATAAGGTGTTGGATCATGAATTTCCGGCAGGGTTTAAACCCATAAACATCGAGGCATACGACAGAATGACAGACCCTGCGGTCTGGATAGAGGACTTTATTCTTCATATCCATATGGCACGCAGAGATGATCTCCACACCATCAAATACTTACCCCTCAAGCTCAAGGGACCAGCTCGGCACTGGCTGAAAAGCCTCCCCGAAAATTCTATAGGAAGTTGGGAGGAGCTCGAGGACGCTTTCAGGGCAAATTTTCAAGGGACTTATGTCCGACCTCCGGATGCAGATGATCTAAGTCATATAACCCAACAACCCGGGGAATCCGCCCGTAAGCTTTGGAACAGATTTCTGACCAAGAAAAACAAAATCGTCGACTGTCCGAATGCCGAAGCTTTAGCAGCTTTCAAACACAGTGCCCGGGATGATTGGCTTGCCACACACCTCGGCCAAGAAAAGCCCAGGACAATGGCAGCCCTAACCACCCTCATGACCCGCTTTTGTGCAGGTGAGGACAGGTGGTTGGCCCGTAGCAGCACCAGCGACCCAGGCACATCGGAAACTAGGGATGACAATGGAAAACCACGACGCAATAAAAACAAACGTCAAAACACTGAAGACAGCCCAGAAAATACAGCGGTGAACGCTGGATTCAGGGGCTCAAAACCCGATCAATGGAAAAAGACATTCAAAGGCAGCCGAGAAGGTCCATCCAACTTAGACAAAATTCTCGACAGGCCCTGCCAGATTCATGGCACCCCCGATAAGCCAGCTAACCAGACCAACAGAGAATGCTGGGTCTTTAAACAGGCCGGCAAGCTCAACGCCGAACACAAGGGGAAGGGGTCACTAAGTGAAGATGAGGACGAATCCCGCCAGCCGAACACAGGTGGACAAAAAAATTTCCCATCGGAGGATAAAACAGTGAACATGATTTACGTCACTCATATCCCAAAAAGGGAGCGCAAACACGCACTCCGAGACGTATACGCTATAGAGCCCGTCATCCCCAAATTCAACCCATGGTTGGACTGTCCGATCACTTTTGATCGCAGGGATCATCCGACTAGTATCCGTCACGGGGGCTCGGCCGCCTTAGTGCTCGACCCGATAATCGACGGATACCACCTCACCTGAGTCCTCATGGACGGCGGCAGCAGTCTCAATCTTATATATCAGGACACTGTCTGCAAGATGGGTATAGACCCGTCAAGAATTAAGAAAAGCAGCACTACCTTTAAAGGAGTGATACCAGGCGCCGAGGCCCGTAGCAGTGTCTCCCTGACGTTGGAAGTTGTATTCGGTTCTCCCGATAACTTTCAAATCGAAGAAATATTCTTCGATATTGCTCCGTTTCGTAGCGGTTACCATGCACTACTTGGAAGAACGGCATTCGCCCGCTTCAACGCAGTCCCGCATTACGCTTATCTCAAACTTAAGATGCCCGGTCCACGTGGCGTCATCATAATCAGCAGAAAGATGGAGCATTCCCTTCGAACGGAAGAATACGTCATGGCTCTAGCAGCCGAATCAAGGAGTAACCTTTGCAAAACGAGCAACTCATCGGTTCTCAAAACCGCGGACACAGTTAGACGTGTTCGACACACACCTAGGTGTAGCAGCTCAGATAAACTTGAGCTTGATTAGTGGCTATACTTCCACAAAAACAAGAAGACTGTACATGTCTCCCTGTATATGTAAAATAGGGCTTCAAAACTCCCTGTGTGGTGTGTGGGGCCGCACGCATATAAAAGGTCCATAGTTCGGCTTGACCCTATTCAGACTCAAAAATTATATCTTCATGGTTCTTTCAAACAAACCAATTCTACTCGCGATCACACCAGATCCGGTCACCTGGTTCTTTCTTTGTTTCAGCTGGCCACCACTCTTTGCCCCTGAAGGACACAGGCCCAATGGAGATAAAGGCGCAGACGTGCAGCAGGGCCCCGTTCTAAGGTTTCTTTTTAGATTAAGCCCCTGTGTAAACCTTTTTTACTATCTTTTGTTGTTTTCTTCTCCGCCTGGCTCTTAAAATGACCCACAAGGATGTCGGCGTTATTATCACGCCGATTAGACCTGTACCTTGAAATCCAGGGTTTTATTACTAGGGGTTGTCATTCAGCCCAGTATATTTTGCAAAGACCGAACACCTTCGGCAGTGTTGGGCGTCGCAAGTTTGGCCCTATATGCATTAGCTCTGAATCATGTCTTTGGTCAAATGTTGGGTTTGCCCGGCTCCCGCGTTTTGCCACCTTATGTTCTGCACCATCGGCTAAGGAAGCATGGGGAGAACTACTGCGATTGTGCCCTGGTTCATCCGGATGAGCACCTCGGTAGAGAAAGCCGAAAACTGACTGTCATGATATATCGAGAGACTGGTCAACCACTCGATGACTCAATGGAATCCTCGAGATTCCTCCGCATTAACGAAGGACCATTTTCCGGTCACGTATGTAAACGCACAGTTTTCAGATAAAACGCGGACATACCAGGGGCTATGTATTAGTCCCACCATCAAACTCCTATGGCTAAGTGAAAGTGTTAAATCTTTATAGTATGATTGCCTTGTTCGCCGCACTATCACCAACTCAAATGGACCAAGACGTTGGATCAAGTGTGACTACATGCTTTTTCCAAACACCCATGCGTTATTCGCAAAGGGGTTGAAGGAGACGATTGCAATCTTTCAGGTTATATACATATATACATAAACGGCCGAACAGGAGGCCCTAAAATACTTTATGGGCAAAAGTATAAATATAGCTTTTATTCAGATATATATCATTCGAACATGATAGTCTTCAAACAATGAGCCTCTATCAGGCGGGCACCTTCTAAGGCATGTTCAAAATATTGCTCCAGAAGCTCTTGGCCTCCGGTCGGACCCCGTGTTGCAACACCGGTGGCCTCCATCCTTGCCCAGTACATTTTAACACGGGCGAGGGCCATCCGCGCACCCTCTATGCATGCCGACAGCTTGATAGTGGCGATATGCGGCATAGCACGAATAAATTGTTTCACCAAACCAAAATAACTACTCGGGCTTGGTTCCCCCGGCCACAAGCAGTCCACGACAGCCTTAATGGCAAGTCCGGATAACCTATGGAGCTCCGCCCATTCTGCCATCTACTCGTTTAATAGTAGCGGACGCTTTGGCGTGCTGAATTGTGACCAGAACAGTCTTTCCACTTCATGATCTTCTTGGTCCTGGAAGAACTGTGTCGCATTGGCGGCACTCTTTGACAAGTCCAAATACGCGTTGTGAGAACTCCACATTTGATCAAGAGGGGCATACTTCAGTTCACAATAAAAAGGGCTTCCCAACCGCGATCTCGCCGGCTTGCCGGAGCTCCTCCCGAGCTGCTCTGATCTCAGATCGAGTCTCTTTTTCCGTTTGCAAGGCCTTTTTCAGGTCCTCCGTTTTTTCTTCTCTCCTTCTTGAGCAGCTCATAACGGTTACTCGCATCCTTCAGCTCAAGAGGCATATTGGCTATTGTTTCCTCACTTCGTTGATGAGCAGCCTGTTCGGCTTTCAATTCACTCACTGCCTTTTCGGCAGCCGCGTCGCTTACTCTGGCTTGCTCCTTAGCACGCGTAAGCTCAGCCCAAAGAGTCTCCACGGCGGCGGCACCATCTGCAGACAAAGCATATTGTAAGTCCCAGTGTCATACTATAATAAATACTTACTGACTGCCTAGAAGACATACCTTGCGCCTCGTCAAGACACTTATTCAGGAGCGTGATGTCCTCATCTGCCACATCAAGTTGACGCTTCAATTCGGCAAATTCGGCAGCCCGCGCAGTTGTCGGGGCTGCAGCCTCCTGTGTACAAAATTGGCAAAATCCTTTCTTGAGATTATTGATATTTTTCGATCCTCTGATCGCTCCATTCGGATAGCAACCAGAGTCTCAGGGGCTACTATCTACACACAGTGCACCTTGCGTTTTGCAATACAAGAATAGCAAAAATTGGCATATTACGTATCTCGAAGCCTCTTAACAGGCTCATAAAGTCTTCATCCAGTCCGCTTTTCACGGACGAAATTCTTTTGATCACCGTACCCATTAAGGTACGATGTTCCTCTGAAACAGGCGCTTGCCGCATAAGACTCATCAATGTGTCCGGCTGTATGTCGGACAGTCTGGGGCTTTTGTCTACGGTCTCTTTAGGAGCCGAACACCCCGGACCTCGGGCGGCCAAAGATTCACCTTCTGGCCCCGTCCTCCTTTAGGGATCGGGAGAAATCCTCCGAGATGAAACTTCGGGGTCGTCCTCCTTATGGGGCAGGGAAGTATGAGGAGGCGTCTCGCTCTCCATCATCTCCGAAAGAAGATCCCCCGAGGACGAAGATTGCTTCCGAAGGCTATAGGACGGACTACCAAAACATGTGTTTCAGATATTATTATAATAAACGGGAGAAGAACGTGGTAGGCTTACAAAGCACTCTTGCTCACTTACGTCTTGGCTAGCGGCTGGTCCCCTTGAGGGCGCTGTTCGGCAACATTGCTCCCCGAGACGGGACCCCCTGACAGGGACTTCTTCCCTTGCTTGGAGGCATCCGCCTTCAAGTCTTCAGGGGCAGCCCTTTTCTTCCCACGTGGGGAGGGAATATTTGATTCTCCTCTCCGTTTACTCTCCGACATGGGAGTTCCAATTTCTCCGGATACAATACGTAATGTACCACCTATATGGAGGCCACTTTTGACCTCCCTGCTCCCCTCCTTGTCATCCCCCGATGGCACTTGATGTGGTGCACGAGCCAGCATCCTGGTCAACACCGGATCTGCCGAGTCTTTGGGAAGAGGCGCCGAACACATGATCCTTTCTGCCTTCCGTATCCAACCCTGGCCGAGGATGATTTTCTCAGGATAATGTTATGGTAAATATAATGACAATGTGTTCGGTTACGGGGTGCTCACCGAGGTATCTGGATGGTTGCAGTCAAGACATGCATCTTCCGTGGTGTCTGGACACTTTATTCGTGATCCGAAGAATGATTTATACATCCCTTCGAGCGTCATGCTGAAGAAGTGCTGACCGGTTCGCGGTCCTTCGGGATTAAACTCCCACATACGGAGAGGTCGTTGTTGGCATGGCAGGACCCGTCGAACTAGCATTACCTGAATTACCTTTAAAAGACCAATATCCTTCTCGATAAGATCTCGGAAGTGGTTTTGCATCGTCCGTACATCGTCAACCGACCCCCAGTCCAGCCCCTTGTTGACCCATGACGCAAGCTGTGGTGGAGGCCCGGAGCGGAAGGCAGGAGCAGCCGCCCACTTTTTTCCTTGGGGAGCTGTGATGTAAAACCACTCCCGTTGCCACGGGTCAGAAACCTCTAGGAAGGAACCCTTTGTCCATAAAGCATTGGCACATTTGCTTATTCTTGCCCCTCCGCACTCCGCGTGTTTCCTGTTGATCATCTTCGATGTTACATTAAAGGTTTTTAGCCATAAGCCGAAGTGTGGAACAATGCAGAGGAAGGCCTCGCATACGATGATGAAGGACGAGATGTGAAGGAAGGAATCCGGAGCTTGATCATGGAAATCTAGGCCATAATAAAACATGAGCCCTCTAACGAAGGGATGAAGATTGAGGCCTAGCCCTCGGAGGAAGTGAGAGAAGAACACAACACTCTCATCGGACTTGGGAGTAGGGATGACCTGACCTTGAGCAGGAAGCCTGTGGGGAATTTCCGCTATCAAGTACCTCGCCTCCCTAAGCTTCTTGATATCCTCCTCTGTGATGGAGGAGGCCACCCACCGCCCTTGAAGACTGGATCCGGACATGGTCGGAATCTTGGAGCGTTTTGGCTGAGCCTTGGGTGTTGGAACTCGAGGTAGGAGGAGAGGATTAAGTGTAGAGGGAAAAGATAGGCCTCGATCTCTTTATAAAGAGGATGAATACCAAACGTCCCCGCATGGCCTTTTCGGAACTTACCTATTCTCCAGGAATCCTATCTGTGGAACGGTTGGGTTACCCACGCCCGTATTGATGAGAATCCCGTAAGAAGGGGATATGATCTCTGCTTCGACAAGACGTGCCAATAAAGTTGCCTCGTGAAACATGTCATGTCAGGCTGATAAAACGGTCCGGATAAAAACTAGACCGTGGTGTGATGTCATGCTATGGATAAGCTGTCAGCAGAATAAATCTGTGATATATTATACTCTCTATGGTGGTATGTGGAATTTGTTTTTGCAGAGCCGGACACGATTCTTGCATTCAAGATCTACTTTGGAGTATTCAGAGAAGGAACCCGCCTTGCAATGTCGAAGACAATCTGCGCGCCGGACTCAATCGTCATTGAAGCCTAGTTCAGGGGCTACTGAGGGAGTCCTAGATTAAGGGGTCCTCGGACAGTCGTACTGTTGGACTATGAAGATACAAGATAGAAGACTTCGTCCCGTGTCCGGATGGGACTCTCCTTTGCGTGGAAGGCAAGCTTGGCGATTCGGATATGTAGATTTCCTTCTCTGTAACCGATTCTGTGTAACCCTAGCCCCCTCCGCTGTCTATATAAACCAGAGAGTTTAGTCTGTAGGATCAAGAACAACAATCATTATCATAGGCTAGCTTCTAGGGTTAGCCTCATCGATCTCGTGGTCGATCAACTCTTGTAATACTCATATGATCAAGATCAATCTAGTAGGAAGTAGGGTATTACCTCCATAGAGAGGGCCCGAACCTGGGTAAACATTGTTTCCCCCGCCTCCTGTTACCATTAGCCTTAGACGCACAGTTCGGGACCCCCTACCCGAGATCCGTCGGTTTTGACACCGACAATGAGCAGGATTTATATACTTAGTGGAGCCTGGCAACTAATTCCGATGGATCACCTCTTCTTGTTTGTATGCGGTGCACTGAGATTGTTACTACTGAGGGAGCACGTGTTGTCTCCCATGGCCGCCCTCTCCGTACCTATTCCAACACCCGTTCCAGGGTATTTTCAGGATGGATACTAGTGTGCTAGCGCCAACACCTTCTCCCCGGTTCAGTATTGATAGTCTTGGAGAAAACTCGCTCTTCCTTGGACCAAACTATCTAATGATGGTTAAAGGCGATCTAGATGCTGTAGACACAATACTAATACAATTTATGAGAAGCAATTGTATCTATACCTCGGACATTGTGGTGGGTCCCTACCCTGCTCCTGATATATGTCGCTTCAGCCTGGATGATCAGTCCTGCGTTGCTCTCGATATTGACAATAGCTGGCCCTTCCCAGAGCACCTATGGTTCAAAGCAAGCATTTCCAATGTCGAGGATTGGTTGAGTTGAAGTTCATTTCATTGCTTGTTATTTGTTGTGTGATGAAAACTTCAGTATTTACTAGAATGTTTTGTTGGAAATAATCTATAATCCAACATGTATCCTCGTTGTCATTGTGTGTTGATGACTTGTTGTATGTAATGAATGGTACATTTGCAAATGCATGTCATAGACTCAATTTATGAATGGTTTTCGAATCACTTCTTTGAGTGTGAGTACCGTAGTAGTATAGCCAGCATCCAATTAGTATATGAAGTTGCCATATCACATAGAGCCAACCTAATATTGGAATATGCTAGTCCTCCACCGGAGTGCTGCTTCAAATGGTGGATGAAGTGAGAGGTCGCGTCACCTTGTGTCCAGATCTGAGATGCCATGTGTACCAGATGAATGACTCCAAGTTCGACCACCATGATGCTAGGTGCGAGCCGAGGAACATTGTTGGAGAGACCCCCCTCATAATTTTCCTACATTGGTCGTTTGATTCATAGGATAGAATGCTATAGGATTTTATTTGATATGTAATCATGTTTTAATTGGCAATCTAGCATCCACTCCAACTTTTGTTTCACTTCCTTTATTCCTACGAAGAGAGTACTTGCTCTAAATGATGTGTCGCTGCAAGAGCCGCCTATATTAATTAACCATGCTCTAAAAAGGTGGACCAGCTTTGGCTATAGTTGTACTGTACTAGGTTAGACCTTGCGCTTGGCTCTTCTCCTCTTCCGAAAGTCGAACAATAATGATGGTACTGTAGTAGTACTTCTGGCAATCTGACACCAAATGAACTGTTGCACGTACACCGCTTGTAAGCAAAAGTTTCTCCTCGTGCTGCGAGCCACCGCTCACGCGTTGGCGAGAGAGAAGGTAAGCAAGCTTCTCGTCATTCTGCGAGTTGATGGGACACATCAAAGTTATTTATTAGTACTCTCTTCAAAAAGGGCCGACCATGTCCATGGCTACCATCTCGTGCTCCGTCATTGAGTACGTGCACTATTCATGTGCCATCGAGGAGAAAATATATTGCGTAGTACTAGGTGACATCGAAGTGCACGACTCACTTACGGACTGCATATCTCCATTTTCTTGCCTGACACGCCACCTTGATGCTAGATGTCCCGTGTGTCATGGAGGCATATAGTATGATTTTTAAAATGGAGGCATATAGATGTCCCGCGTGTCGGCAAAAGGATGAACAAAGCTCATGTCTTAAATGAAAGAGTGGAAGAACATAGATTCCCGACGACCGAGAAGGAGCAACACACCTCGCGGTGGAGCGTCTGCACTCATAATATTTTATATTATTCAATGACATAAAATCAACCAAATCACTCCACGTTCCTATACCATTCTATAGTATGAGAATAACTTTGAACATAAGCCATTGATTCACTCTATCCAATGGTCGTAGTTGGAAAATCCAAACAAAACCAAGCATTGGATCAACTCTTTTAGCACTCAGATTGTTGCCGCCTTCCCAACTAGCCCACCTATATATCCGCTCATGTGTGATGACGACATGAGTTATCCACTCAGACTATATGTTAAAAAAATAAAGGTCAATAACTAATGCGGCACCTCGGGCCAACGCGGCCAGATCGCATTTTGCACGAGAAATTACACACCATGTTTCGTTGACATGTGGTCCCGTTCCAACATGTCAGTGAGACGACGGCGAGTCCTTTTCTACTATTTTCAGACAGAAGGGTAGGCCGGGGCGCCTCTTCGTGTACTGTGGCAAACTAACAACCATCCACCATCCACCACCAATTTATGAATGACTTTCAAGTCGCTTCTCTTAGTGGGTGTTGCGACGAGGCAAAAAAATTTGAATACATAATTGTACGTGCATTGCAACAGGTTATCGGATGAGGCCAATCAACAATAGTACACTATTTGTACTAGCTTCACATGCTTCACACGTCGGGCAGGTGTTTTTACTGTAGCTGCCAATCCCATCATCCTAGGTCCTCGGATGAATCCAGTAGAAATTGCATTCTAATTTTTGGATTCAAACTTTTAGAACTGTTGCACTATCTCTATGTCTATGTATACGTAATACAACAAGTTTTAAACTTGAGACCAGCCACCCACCCTCACAAAGAACACTTTTTAACCTAGCACAGACTCCAGGAAATTTGGCCACAGTGTGAGGTGGGCCATATGTTAATGTGTCCGTTGTACATAACCAGCACCTCGAATCCTTGATACTACTACTATATAGTAGTAGGGTGGCATGGGCTAGAACAAGCATTCACGTCCAGGAGTACGGCACACTCCACCAGCACGACTTCCATCTGACACCATATTTCTTGGAGTCCGTGCTATAGTTATCTCTTCAACCTCGTCGTTTCTCTAACTCAGCCATCATGCGGCGGGCGAGCTGGGGGTTTGCCGATAGTCGATTTCCTCAACTGCGGTCCCACTTGTAAGGCCAACTCCAACGCATGACCCCAAAGGGACCTCCGTTTTTCCCGGATTCTGTCCGTTTGGGTAGGGCAATGGGGTCGCGTCCGGGCCATTTTTCGGATGCGGTGGCCGTGCACCCAACGCACGAACGCATCCCGGCCGCGTACATTTTTTCTTTGCAAATACATATCTTTTTTTCATCATTGATTTTTGGTACATGGAAATACATCACCAAAATTTTACTACAAAAGCAAGACCAAAGAAAACAAGAACCACAAGAATACATTTTAGAAGATATCCAACTTCCATAACTGCTCCTGTAAGTTGGATTAGTGCCTTCTCGATGCATTCATTGTTGATTTGCGGTGGCTCGATCTTGCGTGCTTCTTTCTTCTTCGAGTGTAAAGAAGTAGATGATGCTTCCTCGCATCTAGTCTCATGTCTAGCATCTATTCTATCAACTAGTGCACTAGTCTCATCTCTAGCCTCTATGCTAGCTAAAAGTGCTAGAACATCTACTAAATTTTGCTCTATCAATATATCGATGTACTCTTCTTCCAAATACCAAAACTTGCATCCATTCTACACAATAAAATTTTAAGTTAGCACAACTAGTCTAATCCGAGAGCACAACCAAAGATTTGGTCAAGTTCTTCCTCCTGTTGCCGACACGTGGGACATCCAGCATCCAGGTCGTGTCATGCAAGAAAATAGAGTGGTAGTTGAAGCCACGTGATGTGCATCTTGGGTTAAACTATAAATAGAATATTACTACTCTTGAGTAACTCCAAAAGCGGCCACCGAAGATCTTTATTGGATTTGTTTTTCATCACCAGCACGTCGAGGTGAAAGATGTGCAGGTTCAGTGGGTCCTCTTGCATTTTCACTGACATGTGGGACCGCATATGAGCAAATAGGCGATGGGCTCCACGCGTCTGCTGGCTGGCTGAGAAGATAGATAGAGGAGGGCTGAGCACGAACTCCAGAAAATTTGTTCTATATAACTAGCACCTCGACATAGGCTTGATATAGTGGGGTGGCATGGGCCATAATTAGCATTCACGTCTAGCAGTACGGCACATGCCACCCACACGAGTCCCATCCAACACCAATTTTCTTGGAGTTCATGCTACAGCCATCTCTTCTCCTTACTGTTTTCTCAGTCATCGCGTGGTGGGAGGGGTGGGGGTTTGCCGATAGTTGGTTTTCTCAACTGCGGTCCCACTTGTAAGTGAAAATGAAACACCGCACGCATTCCCCCTTGAGCGGCGTGCTGGACCAACCGTGTGGGGGTGTGACGCGAACACAATGGGCTTTTCCTTTTGAACTTGTAACTTGTAAAATTTGGTTCTGCTCCATGGCGCGACCGATAGATAGAAATAACGATTTTCCCTAGAGTAATGAGAAGTTTGGTTCTGGCATGGTTCATGCATGGAGTATGTATGAAAATTATGAAGTTGATGTGAATGGTAAGATAATTACTAGTAGTACCATATACTACTACATGGATTTGACGGAAAGATAAAAATACATACGGATCCATCAACGACATCCTCACGCCCTAGTGCACCGGGTCACCAACCGACGTGTGAGGAGCAGTGGCGTTGGCGGCGATCTCAACGTGCATCTGAACAATGCCGTACAAGGTTGCCCTACGGTCCAAGAAGGCCAGCGTCCTATCGTCCTCCTCTTGCATGTAGTAGTCACTATGGACAATTTGCCCTTAGACGTGGGTGATTATGTCGATGGTGTCTTGCTACGCCAGGTACTGTGCGGCGAGCGCGACCTCGAGGTGGACATTCTCTGGTGTGACGGCGGGCATTTGTAGGGCCACCAGTGCGTCGAAGAGGTTGTCACCATAGTGGCCGTTGAGGGTGACGGGCATCATAGAGCCTGGGCACGTCGGCTGGAGGCGTATGTCAAAGCTGACGAGGACCTCGTCGAACAAGGAGACAAAGTTGTTGTCCAAGCGGCCCCTTGCCCTGGCGGCCTCAAGCACTACCTGGAGACGTTCCTCGGTGACGGGCCGCAGGCCGGCGTCGTGGACCATCTTGCATAGCCGGCTGATGCTCGCCCTCATCACCTCCATGGGTCTAGATTAGCTTGTTAACTGATCTTGCGATTGGAGTGATCACACTTGCCCTTGGTTAGCGTGCATAGGTGCGTAGGATTTCTTACTAGATTAGGCTGGCGGGGAGCCTTTATATGAGAAGTGCACACTGCATAGAATTCACGTGCGTGTTGGCCATCTACTCCTTAGCCCTCTACGGCACCTGCCATTGGCTATATGACAGGTGGGCCAACCACCCGTTGGGCCCACGTGTCATGCACCCAAAGGCAGGTGTAGTAAGTCAATGTAGCTATGTCCCCCTCCATGTCGGTGTAGTATAGTCATCTCACTGGGCCGCTAGTTGGGGCCAAACAAGAGAAGTTTGATGTTTACTGGTTTATTGGTCCCCTTTGCATTTTGCGCCAAGTTTTGACCTTAGATTTAACTAATAAAATGTTAATGCATGTAACCAAAAATGTTGTGTGAGTCACCTTACGAAAACCAAATAATCCCAAAACACTTAGGCACGGTACATTAACTCCCTCCTCGTTTCTTATTTCGTGACATATCAACCAATGAGAGATGTGGGTCGTGCATGCTTTCAATGACTTGAGACTACCAAACATGACATCCAGTGGTTAGTTCATTGCATGTAATCCTATTAATTAGCAAAAAGACATTAAGTTCTCTCACCGATAGGAATAAAACAATACACCATGTATTTATTTATAGAGGGAGTAGTACATTTTTTGTGACATGCATCACTAGATATTGCTAGTGAAATACTAAAATCTAGATGGACGTGGTAGTACTACTAAATCTAGATGGTGGTGCTAGTACTAGTAGTAGTACTACCAATGTTGTAGCATTGTACTACCCGTTGGTTAAATTATTATGTGATGCTCCTCACAATGAAGTGACAAGACCCTGCACCGGAGATGACACCTGAGTATAGGCGCCATGTTCGGCATACCATAGTCAGCCTCACCGTCTGCAGTCACTGTCATCATGGCTGTAGAGCTAGCCTTCTTACAACTAGCCGTGTTTGACATAATTTCCCGTGCGTAGATGCCCCTGCATTGCACGGAACACCAAGATTGGGGGGTGGACGGCACCGGCAGCGGCCATCGCGCCAGATTTTTCCATGGCCTTCTAGATGTGGTGGGGAGGAAATACGGCTGCTTGTGAGAGACAAGGAGTTGTTTGTAAATAGGGAACAAGTGCGGGCATCTTTTTTGCAAAACTGGAGAAGTTTGGTTTGTATGCGCCAGATCTAGATCCGACGGCTATTGGTGAAAGATGGCAGGAACAACATCATCACCAACTCAGGACCTGTTTGATTCGCATGATTTTGAAAATGCGGGAATAGGACATGGCAATATTACAAGTTTCAAAGTGATATTACAAATGTTAGGAGTAATGTCGTACCTACGAAGAGGGAATTACTAGGAAGTTTACGTAAGAACTTTCGTTACTTTAGGTGGATGCAACATTATCGTACAAACTAAAATCCACCGCCCTGACAAGTCACTAATGGGAAAATAAGTCCACTTGATGTTTCAAAAACAAATTCAGCTTCTGTGGAGACCATGTCATCTAAGCTTAGACGCTTGCGTGATCAGCACGCCATTCATTGTTGCGCCAGAGAACGTCAAACCTCATTACCTTGAGCACACTTGCCTCCAGAACAAAGAACCTAGCAAATTTAATCTCGGATGTGTTGCCTCGGTAGTCGATCAAATCAATTTCTGTAAGATGGATATCAAGGCATTCAATGAGATTGTTATAGTGCAGCACATTTTTCACTTTCGGGTCTTTTTTTATCTACAAAAGAAGAGAACATATTAGAGCAGCTAGCTGTATAAGATTGTCGTGTCATCAAGAGGTACCAATATCATTCGCTCATATGATAGGGTTGGCTAGCTAGTGATATTTTTCATTCTCTCTCTCTCTCTCTCTCTCTCTCTCTCTCTCTTTCCTCTCATTTACCTAGGAGCACCTGAAGAGCTTGGGCATTTGTTGCCATCCACTATGTGGACGATGCCATATTTCTCAAAAGTATGCCACATAATATGCATCAATGTAAAATCAATAGATTTTGGCACCGCTCTCGCGATGTGAGAGAGTTGGCACCGCTGTGCACACAGACCCACATGTATAAACAAATCAATCAAACCAACTACAGCAGCCTCTCACTCTCCCGAACAAGTATTCTTTTATTGCCTCAGTCCTCTCTCTCTCCCATGCAAGTGTTTTTCATTGCATGAGTTAATTTGGCACCGGAGCAAAGTAGGTGATCCAGATTGGAGCACCAGGTGAGCAATGGAGGGGCATCGATGCCAAATGCATCACAAGTGAATTTGGCACGTGTTTTGTCCTACATAGTGGAGGGCCGTTATAGCCCACTTTTGTACTACCTCGTATTTAGTATAAAATTTTGACCATAGATTTACCTAAGAAAATGCCAATGCATGTCACTAAAAATTATACCATTTGAAATTATGTTCAAATACGAATCCAACGATATAGTTCTTAGTGACATGCATTAACATTTTGTCAGTTAAATCTATGGTCAATTTTTGATACTACAAAATAGGAAGAGTAAACGAGGACGGAGGTAGTACTTGCTCTTAGGGTAACCATAGAGTTACTAGTCTAAGTTACTTTCCACTATGACTAGCCTAGGCTAATATAGTAGTACAACAAAAAAATGATGCAGGTGATCACGTGAGAAAAAATACTAAAAACATTTCTTTCGGTGCAGTGCGTAGATGGAGTTTTGAACACTACACTTGTCATTGTAATTTGGGAAATACGAAAAAATTGAGCTACATTGTGATTACCGTTTACTAATAGGAAAGAAGTTTCACCTCGATGAGTAGCTTCTCCATGCACGGAAAGCATGTAAGGAATCCAACAATTTGATCCAGATTGGGGCCGATAGATTTTATTGCCAAGATCTTCACTGTGCGCATAGACTGGGTCAAGCTTGTGGGAATCATTTTATGGAAGACAGTCATAAATACATCAAGAAGAAATTTTAAAATGTGATTTCAAGAAGACGGAGAAGAAGATGAGTGTTGTATCTGAACGATTATGGATCCAATAAAGAGTTCGGAGAATTTGGCAGACGAGTACACCAATGTTGTCAATTTCAGCGCGTCAATGACCATGTTTTTTGTTGGACCTTCTAGATCCGATACAAGCAATCTCTCAAGGAAAGGTGCATTCTCAATGACCATAACGTGGAACAGCTCGAGTGATCTCTTCCCAATTGATGTCTTGTTGCGGGGTCAGCAAGACACATAAATCCATCGGAGATTCGTCGAGGCGATGTGGAGGCTAATGAACCCGTGGATCTGCTCAAGACGAAGGTACTCGAGCCCAGTACAGCTGTGGAGCATGTGCTCCATAGCCTTCTTCGAAATGACAACGTCGAAGAGGTCGATCTGCTTGAGTTGAGGGAGAAGAAGGGAGGGAGCGGCATTAATCTGGGGAAGATGGCAGGAGATGAAGCTGGTGCGGCGCAGCATTGGCGTGAGGCGAAGCGCGGACGGCGGCAGAGAGCGACATCGTCCAGCTTCAAAGCTGAGATCCTCGAGCTGATCTAGGGCGGGGGATAAGAACCACTTGTCGAACTTGGCTTGGACCTTGCATTTGGTACTGAACATGTGGATGTCAAGGCGTCTGGCTAGCCCAGGGTGCGATGAAAGGATCTTGGAGACTGCGGCCATGCGTTTACAATCCCTGTCGCAGAGGCAGCTATCAACGGTGAGGTTGAGGGGTACGCGGCGCCAGAGGGGGCGCCACCGCCGGGAGAGCACGGCGGTCCTCACGGAAGATTTGGTGGGGAGAAGGCCGATGATGACGAGCAGCATGTCGTTAGGGAGGCTGCTAATGAAGTCCAGGCTCGCTGGATGCGGTTTTGGCTCGAGCCGCCTCCACTTGTTGGCCGCCTCGCCATCCATCTCAACCGGCGGCGACGCTGGTGTATACGTATGGTGGTGTGTGTGGTGTGCTGGGTGTGCGTGAGTGCGTCCTTCTATGCATGCCGCCGCGCAGTGGTGAATTGTGCGCGAGTGTGTCCTTCACGCGGAAGAAGTGTGTCCTCAGTGCACCCTCAATTTACTAGCGTGCGGGGTGCTACCCCGAGTGGTTTAAACTTTGTTTACTTCACCATGTGTCAGATGGGCCTCTAGTTTACTTATTTTCACCCACTGCCACATGGGCCAGCACACAAAGATACAGAACACGAGCTGACGAGGCAGCATGTGGACTGGTTGACCGGTCAACTAAACAATATACGGAGCTATACGCTGACATAGTGAGCGTATAATCTATCGGTATAGAGAGTTCAAGTGAGAGGGGAGGCCTGTGAAAGATAGCAAAGAGAGAGAGAGAGAAAGAGCTACTCCCTCCGTTCGATAATGTAGTTCCAACATTTTTTTAAAATCAAACTTTTGAAACTTTGAACAAGTTTATAAAGAAATTACTTATATCTACAATACCAAAGATAAATGATAGTATGAAGTAAGTGCATGTTGTGATGAATCTAATGATCGTTCCAGATGTAAATGTTTTTCTCCACATATATCTAGTCAAACTTTTCTGAGGTTTGACTTTTCAAAAAATCCATATGCTTATGGACGTGGGAGAGTCCCTAACTAGAGAGGGAGAGAGAGAGTGTGTGAGTGAAATAGAAAGAATGAGTGAAAAAAGTGTGTGTGCTTGTGTGAAAGAGACATGGACAACACACGATAAAAGTAGAGAAAAAGCGTGTGTGTCTTATGCAAACATATCAAACATGCATCTTCGACAACGGAAGCAAGGTGAGGAGATAGTGTGTGGTTGTTTACAACCGAGAGAGAAAGACCCCTAGCACGTGGCCAAGAGGGGTTTGACAAACAAGGGAGAGAGGTCGAGAGAGACATACGGAGAAAATGTAGACATGGGGAGGAGAGAGTGTATGTTTGTCATAGAGAGATCCCCTAGAGATCGTGATGGGACTACATGGGTGGGAGATCGAGTGACAAGGTGTGTGCACGATAGAAGATATCCCGAGCGATATCGAGATAGACATATGGATGGAAGGAGACAATACGTGTGTTCCTGATGGCTAGTGAGAGATAATCATACTTAGGGGGAGTGCTTGCGCCTATGATGGAGTGAGGGATTATGGTACTTAAGGGGGTGTGTGTCACATAGAGAGAGAACAAGGGCGAAGAATGTTGGATGGGTCTATATGTTTACCACGAGCAAGACAGTGTATGTGTGAACCAAGGAGATATAAAGTTTGAGAGAGATAGAGGATCCCTGATAAGGCTGAGTGGTGCGCCAGATAGCTGAGAGGGGAAAGAGATATTCCATCCGCTCGATAATGCAGTGCATGTAAAATTTTTAGAAGTCAAACTTTGAGAACTTTGATCAGGTTTACGCAAATGTTATTTATATCTACAATACCAAATATACATCATACGAAACTAAATCTCATGGTGAATCTAATGGTATATGTTTGCTGTTCTAGATGTAATTGTTTTTCTCCACATACATGGTCAAACTTTGTGATGTTTGACTTTTCAATAAATCTATATGCTATGGACCGAAGAGAGTGCCTAAGTCGAGAGAGATCAAGTGTGTGTGAAGTAGAATGAGTAAGTGTGCAAAAAGAGTATGTGTGTGAAATAGAAAGTGACAACAAACGATAAATTAGAGAGAGTGTGTGTTTTTTCGTTTCTTATGCAAACATATCACGCATGCATCTCCGAGATAGAAAAGCGAGGCGAGGAGATACACAAAGATAGCTAGTGCGTGATTGTTTGCAATGGAGAGAGACACCCCTATAGCACATGTCCAATAGAGGTCTGGCCAACAAGGAACAATGGTCGAGAGGGACACATGGAGAACATGGACGCATGGGGAGGGAGAGAGGGTGTGCTTGTGATGGAGAGATCCCCTCGAGATCGTGAGGGGACTATATGGGTGGGAGATCGAGGGAGGTGCGTGCGCGATAGAAAGATGCCCCGAGAGAAATCGAGATAGACCACGCACATGTTTGTGATGGAGACTAAGATTAGCTAGTCATATACATATAGGGGGGACTGCGTGTGCCTGCAATTGAGTGAGAGACCATCATACTTGGCTAGCTAGGCATGAGATTGTGTGTGTGTGTGAGAGAGAGATGGAGAGAGAACGAGGGAGAGATATAGAGTTTTAGATGGGCCTATCGAGTGTGAGTGAGATATGCATGTGTATGTGTGACCCAGGTAGATGGAGAGTTTGAGAGAAAGAGGGAAGAGCTCCGAGACGACAGAGTGGTGCGTGAGAGAGTTACGGCCAACGAGCCAAGGAATTTGTGTGCATATGATGAGTGCACCCAAGATATCTAGCTTGGACTAGAGAATCATACATAGTGTGTGAGAGAGATCAATAGATGGAGTATATATGCATGCGAACTAGAAAGACCCCCACACACACACAAAAAGAGAGAGAGATGGAGAGAAAGGAAGAGGGACCAACAAGGTGTGTGTGTTAGATGTGTGCGACAGAATTGAAGATTATCGGTGAGAGAGAGAGAGAGAGATAGGGAGAGAGAGAGCAGGAGTCCGGGAGAGGGGGAGGTCACGTTTTATGCATCAAAGACTGATATAAACCATGTTTCGATATAAAGTTGCATTCAAATATTTAAATTGGAGAACATGTTGTTTGTAATCCACACATGAACGGATATATGCGTATATCAAACAAGTTCATTAATTTGACTTTCAACATGTTCATGGAGTACTATAATACTGTACAACATGCTACTCGATTGAGGTGATCAATTTTGGATTTAGTTCACTATTTTGACCTTGTGAACGAGCTATTTCATTGAATTGAGATATTTCATTTTGGGTTTGATTCCCGTTTTTGAGTGGGTCAACTATTTGTCATATAGTAAATCGCTAGCAATGAGCATGTAAAAACACATTACTCCCGAGCATCATCTCTCCATCTAAAAAATAAGTGCCAAGCTAATATTTCAAAATTTGATTCGAATCGACTTGGTAAGTTAGACGTGGATGCTCGTTCTCCCAAAATTTGAATGAACCGCTAAACATCCTCTGCTCGGTGGAATTCGCCCGAGCAAATAAATGGGAGACGCGAAATTACCGGCCTATGTGGACACGCATCAATTGGCCCATTGTACATCAAGGGTAGGTTCATAACTTCATCCAAGCACGCCTTCTCCTCAGCCGAAATAACATGTGCCGGCTAATTCATAAACCATGGTCGGCAAAAGATGCTCTCCTCGCCCGAAATAGCTCGCGTCCACTATTTCAAAACACGCTCTCCTCGCCCGAAATCGCTCGCGCCCACTATATTTCAAAACACACCCTCCTCGCCCGAAATCGCTCTCGCCCACTATTTGGGGAGAAGCAAAGTTACTCTACTATCCCCGACCTCAGTACACAGACCCAAGCCGAGAAGCCTAAAGGCAGGGGTAGAACTGTAACTCCCCCCACGTTTCAGACAAATGCGTCCGTAAGACATGGTTCCACTCCCCTCCCAATTCACCCCCCATTCATACCTCGTGGGCGCCAAATCACCTTCTCCCTGGAAGCTCCCTTCTCCCGAGCCGCGAAACCTCAGCCCCTCCATGGCGCCCCCACCATACCAATTTCACAGCCGCCCTCCTCCCTAATGCCGGAGACACTGTCCGTTTATCACCGTGCACTGGGTCGTGTGCCTCTTACTCCGTGCTGCTGGAGCTGCCTCGACGACGGCCGCTTGAACCGTACCGGAGCCGATTCACCCTCGCAGTTGTTCACAGCGCCGGAGCGGCTCCAACTTTGGATCCGTCTAGAGTCCCGGCGCTGCTTCCCTATAGCCATCGACCGTCACGACATCTCTGCTTCCCTGCCGCCAGTTGCCACCGCAACCGCGCCGGCCGCACCGACTTGGCAGCTGGAGCTGCCTACTTCACCATGCCGCCAGATAGGTCGCACCCTCATCTCAAATCACTTTATTTAGGCGTCAGTTGTCTGAGTTTTTATTCTGGGACAATCGATTCCCAATGGGAAGCAGCACCCCTCGAGGCGGCGGAGCTCCTAGGCTACCGGTTGGCTGGTGTCTAATGTAAGGGTGCAGGGCCGCAAGTTTGCCACGGAAGTAGCGCTTAGATGGCTATCTTTGAGTTGCGTGGGTGAAGGTACTGCTGCCGTCGGATCTAGATGACAGCGAGTCTTTCTGGATTGGCCTGGGGGCTGCGCAACCATGGTAGTGCGGTGGGGCGGGGAGCGGGGTTTTGGTCGGGGCCACGGCCGGGGGAGTAGGCTGCTCTGCCGTTGGTCACTAGCTCTTCAGGGAAGATTCCGAACAGTGTCAGCCGGGAGGCACAAGACGGCATCCAAGCCATCCTGCGTAGATCAGACAGTACCAAAATAAAATAAAATCGTGTGACCCCAATTTAGTCTTCAGTCAACACACATGTGACCACTCTTGTACCTTGTTGTTGATCTCTTAGGGTATTTCTTCAGATCAAAGAGATGTGTGATAACCCACAAGTGTAGGGGATCGCAACAACTTTCGAGGGTAGAGTACTCAACCCAAATTTATTGATTCGACACAAGGGGAGCCAAAGAATATTCTTAAGTATTAGTAGTTGAGTTGTAAATTCAACCACACCTGGATAACTTAGTATCTGCAGCAAAGTATTTAGTAGCAAAGTAGTATGATAGTAATGGTAACAGTGGCAAAAGTAACGATAGCAGTTTTGTAGTAATTGCAATAGTAGCAACGATAAAGTAAATAAGCGAAGCACAATATGTGAAAACCTCGTAGGCATTGGATCAATGATGGATAATTATGTCGGATGTGATTCCTCATGTAATAGTTATAACATAGGGTGACACAGAACTAGCTCCAGTTCATCAATGTGATGTAGGCATGTATTCCGAATATAGTCATACGTGCTTATGGAAAAGAACTTGCATGACATATTTTGTCCTACCCTCCCGTGGTAGCGGGGTCCTAATGGAAACTAAGGGATATTAAGGCCTCCTTTTAATAGAGAACCGGACCAAAGCATTAGCACTTAGTGAATACATGAACTCCTCAAACTACGGTCATCACCGAGAAGTATCCCGATTATTGTCACTTTGGGGTTGTCGGATCATAACACATAATAGGTGACTATAGACTTGCAAGATAGGATCAAGAACTCACATATATTCATGAAAACATAATAGGTTCAGATCTGAAATCCTGGCACTCGGGCCCTAGTGACAAGCATTAAGCATAGCAAAGTCATAGCAACATCAATCTCAGAACATAGTGGATACTAGGGATCAAACCCTAACAAAACTAACTTGATTACATGGTAAATCTCATCCAACCCATCACCGTCCAGCAAGCTTACGATGGAATTAATCACGCACGGCGGTGAGCATCATGAAATTGGTGATGGAGGATGGTTGATGATGATGACGGTGACGAATGCCCCTCTCCGGAGCCCCGAACGGACTCCAGATCAGCCCTCCTAAGAGGTTTTAGGGCTTGGCGGCGGCTCCGTATCGTAAAACATGATGAAACTTCCTCTCTGATTTTTTTTCTCCGTGAAACGGAATATATGGAGTTGGAGTTGAGGTCGGTGGAGCATCAGGGCGCCCATGAGACAGGGGGCGCGCCCAGGGGGAGGGGGCGCGCCCCCCCACCCTCGTGACAGGGTGTGGGCCCCCTGGCCTTCATCATTTGCCAGTATTTTTTATATTTTCCAAAAGTTATCTCCGTGGATTTTTAGGTCATTCCGAGAACTTTTGTTTCTGCACAAAAATAACACCATGGTAGTCCTGCTGAAAACAGCGTCAGTCCGGGTTAGTTCCATTCAAATCATGCAAATTAGGGTCCAAAACAAGGGCAAAAGTGTTTGGAAAAGTAGATACGTTGGAGACGTATCAACTCCCCCAAGCTTAAACCTTTGCCGGTCCTCAAGCAATTCAGTTGACAAACTGAAAGTGATAAATAAAATCTTTTACAAACTCTGTTTGCTCTTGTTGTTGTAAATATGTAAAGCCAGCATTCAAGGTTTCAGCAAAGATTATGAACTAACCATATTCACAATAACACTCAGGTCTCATGTTTACTCATATCAATGGCATAATCAACTAGCGAGCAATAATAATAAAACTCGGATGACAACACTTTCTCAAAACAATTATAATATGATATAACAAAATGGTATCTCACTAGCCCTTTCTGAGACTGCAAAACATAAATGCAGAGCACCTTTAAAGATCAAGGACTGACTAAACATTGTAATTCATGGTAAAAGAGATCCCGTCAAGTCATATCCAATATAAACTAACAGTAATGCATACAAATGACAGTGTGCTCTCAAGCGGGTGCTTTTTAATAAGAGAGTGATGACTCAACATAAAAGTAAATAAATAGGCCCTTCGCAGAGGGAAGCAGGGACTTGTAGAGGTGCCAGAGCTCAATTTTGAAATACAGAGATAAATAACATTTTGAGCGGCATACTTTCATTGTCAACATAACAACCATGAGATGGCGATATCTTCCATACTACATGCATTATAGGCGGTTCCCAAATAGAATGGTAAATTTTATACTCCCCCACCACCAACAAGCACACTCCACGGCCATCCGAAACAACGGGGTACCATCCATACCAACAACAGTCATGGGGGAGTTTTGTTTTAATTATTTTGATTTGCTTTGATCTTTTTTATCATGGTACTGGGCATCCCAGTTACCAGCCATTTTCTCGTGAATGAGGAGCGGAGTCCACTCCTCTTGAGAATAACCCACATAGCATGGAAGATACAGACTGCCCTAGTTGATACATGAGCTGCTCGAGCACACAAAACAGGGTTTTATTTGAAGGTTTGGAGTTTGGCACATACAAATTTACTTGGAACGGCAGGTAGATACCGCATATAGGAAGGTATGGTGGACTCATGTGGAAAAACTCTAGAGTTTAAGGAATTTGTATGCACAAGCAGTATTCCCGCTTAGTACAGGTGAAGGCTAGCAAAAGACTGGGAAGCGACCAACTGAGAGAGCGACAACAGTCATGAACATGCATTAAAATTAATTTACACCAGGTGCAAGCATGAGTAGGATATAATCCACCATGAACATAAATATCATGAAGGCTATGTTGATTTTGTTTCAACTACATGCATGAACATGTGCCAAGTCGAGTCACTCAATTCATTCAAAGGAGGATACCATCTCATCATACCACATCACAATCATTTTAATAGCATGTTGGCACGCAAGGTAAACCATTATAACTCATAGCTACTTAAGCATGGCATAAGCAACTATAATCTCTAAATGTCATTGCAAATATGTCTACTTCATAATAAGCTGAATCAGGAACGATGAACTCATCATATTTACAAAAACAAGAGAGGTCGAGTTCATACCAGCTTTTCTCATCTCAATCAGTCCATCATATATCATCATCATTGCCTTTCACTTGCATGATTGAACGGTGTGTATAATAATAATAGTGTACGTGCACTAGACTAAGCTGGAATCTGCAAGCATTCATTTCAAGAAAGAAGACAAATTAGTATGGTCTCTAAATTAAATCATCAATCATGCATATGAGAACCACTAAACATTTTCAATATGGTCTTCTACTCTTGACCCCCAAAGGAAAGGAAAGAAATAAAACTATTTACACGGGAGAGCTCCCAACAAGTAAAAGAAGAACGAGAAATCTTTTTGGGTTTTCTTTTTAATTACTACTACTACATCATGGGAATTAAACTAACTAATTTTTTTTGGTTTTCTTTAGAGTTTATCAAACACACAAGAAGAAAACTAGAAAAAGAATTTAAACTAGCATGGATAGTACAATGAAAGAGTATGAGCACCGACAACTACAATAATGTATGAACATGAATGTAAAGTCGGTGGGAGATGCATACTCCCCCAAGCTTAGGCTTTTGTCCTAAGTTGGTCTATGCCCATTGTGACGCCTAGATATTCAAGCTACAGTGAACCTCTACTAATGATGCCACGTCACCTCGATTACTGTTGCTAATCTCACGTTAGTTCGAAACCGGTTCGAATTCAAATCCAAAATCAAACAAACAATAAAAGTTTTTAAATTTTAAAACTAAAATGTTCGGAGAGAACCAAATATCGCATAGGTAATTATGGTGGAGAAACGACACTTTTATAAAATGCTTAAATACTCTAAGATGAATAAAACAGTAGCAAAAACTATTATTTAAATACTTCTAAATAATAATTAATTACAAAACTATTTTACTTTGGGTAGAAAAATTTAATTTGGCAGTGGCATAATTGGTGACATCCATTTAGGTGCTACTTTGGTATATGGTTAACGCTAGGATAAACAACAACTAAAAGAAACAGAAAAGAAATAAAACAGACAAAAGGAAAACGAAAAGGTTAAAGAAAAGGAAAAGGGGACATTGTGCACTAGCCCTAGTGCACAGTGCCGGCCCATCTGGCCTAGCTGGCCCAACCCCGGGCCATCCCTTCCCTCCCCCTGTTCACCGTCGCGGTGGACGCCGCACCCGCGTCCATGACGCGGATGGCCACACGTTGGCCATCCTGCGGCCGTCCCCGTCGCCCCCATCGACCTACAAGGACACCCATGCCCTGGTTGAACCCTAGCTGCCCTTTAGATCCCCCTCTCTTTGCCCCTTTCCCACACGCCCGAGCTCGTCAGCGCTGCCGTCGCCATACCGCCGCCGTAGGCGCGGCCACTAGCCTCCCGGCACCATCGGAGAATGCCCAGGAGCTCCACCAGCATGCCCTGCTTCCCCTACGCGGATCAACTCGAGCTCGGAGCAACCACCTCGACCGGATGGACGCCTTCTTCTTCCTCGGTCGTCGCCGCTGCTCTTCATCGATCCGTCGCCTCTGCAGCTCCTAAGCCACCAACGGGCCTCTGTGTGCCTCCGCGGTGAGCTCCTCGTCCGATTCCCCCTCTTCTCCGGCTCGATCCATTCCATTTGTGGCTGTCCCGTGAGCTTTGTCCACCATGGCAAAAGTTCAGTGTTCGCGTACATGCATGCTGCCGCTCCTCTGAAACTGATGCGTGTTGCTGATGCGTTCTACCGTTGCCTGCCGCTGCTCGCGCCGTCACGCCGTGCCCGCGCTCGCTGGCCTCTAGCCACGACCGGTTGCGCCCGGCTGCGCGTACGCGCGTGCCCGCACCCACTGCCGCCCGGCGCCTGCTCACAACCGCCGCGCCCGCAAGCACCCGGCCTCTGCTACTCTGTTGCTGCCGTTGTAATGCTGCTAGTTACTGTAGCTGATGTGAGCTAGCTTTTCTAATTCTACATTGTTTAACCCTCTGAACAGCCCCTAAACATCGACTAAATGACTTTTAACAGGAGCAAAAATATTATGGGAAGGTAGTATACTTGACAAGGCTCAAATGTTTTCGTTGGACCTAATCCGTTAGATGCCTGGATTAAATCATACGAAAATCACAAAGTTCAATGTTCTGTTAATAGAAAAGCCGAAAACGGCTTTAATTTCATAGCTACTTTAGAGCTGTTGATGATCAAGCAAATGCACTCTAACAGAGATGCAAGTGCTACTATCTTGTAGATCATAGAAAAATGCTCAAAATTGGTATAAAGCACAAAAACAGAGGATGTACAGAACAATAGTTGTAGCATTTTGAAAACAGCAAAGTGATGTTTAAAACTGACGAAATCTCAGACTTAGTAGAATTTCAGGGATTTTTAGGATATTGCTTAAAGCTTTGAAAATCAATAGAAAATAATTTGAGCTTGAATGAAAAAGTTTTATACATGAAAGTTGCTCAGAACGACGAGACGAATCCGGATACGCAACCCGTTCGTCCGCCACACACCCCTATCATATCAAACTCGCAACTTTCCCCCTCCGGCTCCTCTGCCCGAAAACACGAAACACCGAGGATACTTTCCCGGATGTTTTTCCCCCTTCACCGGTATCACCTAATACTGCGTGAGGCCACACCTAACACCGCCGTTTGCTTTGTCACGCATCGTCATGCTTATGTTGCATTGTATTTATTGTTTCTTCCCCCTCTTCTCTTCGGTATACTACGAGGCCGATGCTGCTGCTGGTACCCCGATCGACTACGGTGTTGACGACCCCTCCTTCTTGTCTGAGCAACCAGGCAAGCCCCCCCCCCTTGATCACCAGATATCGCCTATTCTTCTCTATACTGCTTGCATTAGAGTAATGTAGCATGTTACTGCTTTCAGTTAATCCTATACTGCTGCATAGCCTGTCCTTGCTACTACTGTTGTTACCTTTACCTGCTATCCTACTGCTTAGTATAGGATGCTAGTGTTCCATTAGTGGCCCTACACTCTTGTCCGTCTGCCATGCTATACTACTGGGCTGTGATCACTTCGGGAGGTGATCACGGGCAAATACTATATACTTTACACTATTACATTACATGTGATACTGTTCGGAGATGGGGGCTGAAAGGACAGGTGGCTCCATCCCGGTAGAGGTGGGCCTGGGTTCTCGACGGCCCCCGACTGTTACTTTGTGGCGGAGCGACAGGGCAGGTTGAGACCGCCTAGGAGAGAGGTGGGCCTGGCCCTGTTCGGCGTCTGTGGATACTTAACACGTTTAACGAGATCTTGGTATTTGATTTGAGTCTGGCCATTTGGTCTATACGCACTAACCATCTACGCGGGAGTAGTTATGGGTATCCCGGCGTCGTGGTATCAGCCGAAGCCTTCTTGACGTCAGCGACGGAGCGGCGCGTGCCGGATTGGACCGCGTAACGTGACTTCCTTTGTAATGGAGGTTGCTAGGTCTTCTTACGGCCGCCCTCGCAACGTGTAGGTGTGCAATGGGCGATGGGCCCAGACCCCTGCGCGCATAGGATTTAGACCGGCGGGCTGACCTCTCTGTTGTGCCTAGGTGGGGCTGCGACGTGTTGATCTCCCGAGGCCGGGCATGACCCAGGAAAGTGTGTCCGGCCAAATGGGATCGAGCGTGTTGGGTTATGTGGTGCACCCCTGCAGGGAAGTTAATCTATTCGAATAGCCGTGATCTTCGGTAACAGGACGACTTGGAGTTGTACCTTGACCTTATGACAACTAGAACCGGATACTTAATAAAACACACCCTTCCAAGTGCCAGATACAACCCGGTGATCGCTCTCTAACAGGGCGACGAGGAGAGGATCGCCGGGTAGGATTATGCTATGCGATGCTACTTGGAGGACTTCAATCTACTCTCTTCTACATGCTGCAAGACGAAGGCTGCCAGAACCGTAGTCTTCGATAGGAATAGCTATCCCCCTCTTATTCTGGCATTCTGCAGTTCAATCCACTGATATGGCCTCCTTACACATATACCCATGCATATGTAGTGTAGCTCCTTGCTTGCGAGTACTTTGGATGAGTACTCACGGTTGCTTTCTCCCCCCTTTTCCCCCTTTCCTTTCTTTCTAGTTGTCGCAACCAGATGCTAGAGTCCAGGAGCCAGACGCCACCGTTGACGACGACTCCTACTACGCTGGAGGTGCCTACTACTACGTGCATCCCGCTGATGACGACCAGGAGTAGTTTAGGAGGATCCCAGGTAGGAGGCATGCGCCTCTTTCGATCTGTATCCCAGTTTGTGCTAGCCTTCTTAAGGCAAACTTGTTTAACTTATGTCTGTACATAGATATTGTTGCTTCCGCTGACTTGTCTATGATCAAGCACTTGTATTCGAGCCCTCGAGGCCCCTGGCTTGTATTATGATGCTTGTATGATTTTTTTTTTTAGAGTTGTGTTGTGATATCTTCCCGTGAGTCCCTGATCTTGATCGTACACGTTTGCGTGTATGATTAGTGTATGATTAAATCGGGGGTGTCACAAGTTGGTATCAGAGCCGACTGCCTGTAGAAATCCCCCTTTCCAACTCCTTGGCCGAAGTTGAGTCTAGTCATTGCAAAACTTTTACTAACTTGGATGTGTGCCTTACGGGCCCACGTCGCCATTGTGGTATTAGGATCTTTTATTCCTCGACCTATACTCTGGGACTCTGATCTCTCTTCTATTCGGGTTAAATGATTTTTGCTAAATCTAACATTAGGATCTCGTTATCACTTTCACCCGGAGAGCCCCTTATTAATGATGATCGTCTGCGGCACGTGAAGACCCTGAAGATACTCTCCGCTGTTAACCCGAGAACTTATGTTCATCGCATTTGCAATTCCCCTTCCACCATCAACCCTTATGGATAACTACTTGCAGTTGTTATTCTTACATTCATCCCCAGTTGGTCTTGTTATTACCAGATACCTCGAAACACTCGTCGTTGTTTCGATAATCCTTTGAGCTTACCGCCTTGCTGTTCTTTGTCACCTGAATACCCCTATGGATAATTCTCGCACTTACCGAGTATCCGCTCATCCCCCAGTTGTTGATGTGTTTCACAATGGTCTTCGAAATACTATTCGATCCTCCAAAAATCCTTAGTAGCTTATTGCTCTGTCATACTTGTCTACTTGCATGGTGGATGCTTTCCATATGTCTGGCAATATTCGTTAGTATCCTTAGGCATCGTCATTTTGATCCTTTTGATTCAACATGAGTGCGAATGCACGCAATCATCAGTTGATCCTTTTAAATTATCTTTCCAGCTCAGACGTCATTTTAAACATGAGCTGGTTCTCAACCAATCCAAATGCCGTCGATAGTACCCCTAAGGCTATTCAACTTATCCACCCCTAATCAGAACATTGCTTTTGTTCCCTTAATTTGGAAATCATAATTCCTTTGCATTTGAGCTCTGGATTAGTCAGTTGTTTCTATAATCCAATGCCCTTGCATTATTACTTCCTCTGATTGTGTGCCGATGCTCACATCAGCTCTGTTATGGACCGACAGATCCTTTAATGGATTTTATCCGACATTGTCCTTCATATTCAATAACTTTGTGAGCCTTCCCTTGGATACATAATGCCTTTGGTAAATTGTATCATCTACTTTCTCAACCTTGCTCTACTTTCGAGCTTGTGAGATTTACTCTTGAAACTTGTGGTATATGTTTCTAAGAAGCCCCTATGGGTTGAACCTATGCCTTCCTTAATATGTGTGAACTCGAAAGATTTCACGGGTAATACTTATCTGGTATTGTACCAGGTAAAATGTTCAACAACTAATGTCATTTTTGAAATACGAGAGGTGAATGGAAGGTTATGCATTGAGGAAGTGGGAGTCGACCTTGAACCTTTGTGTTCATGCCCATGGACATGATGTAGATCCTACCATGGGAGCTTCTTGCGATAATAGCTATTTCCTTGATATAATATCCTTTGGTATCGGAGAATTGATCTTTTGCAATCGTGGTTCCGGCCATGTTCTCCTTTTAAAATACCATTTCTTGGACAAGTTGAAGTACTTGTCTTCTGCAGATCATTGCACCTGTCCAACCTTTACTTTGCTCTACCGTTGAGTATTAAGCTCTGGTATCTCAAGAATATCATGGAACTGCATAACTTATTATGAGTTCTTCAAGTATTATTCCTCACTGATTCCAATTTCCTCGGGTTCTGGGTTGTTAGACACTCAAGGACATTGATAAGTGAATCAATTTCGCACTCCGATTCAATAAAGTAATCTTTGTTGATTATGAGTTTAATAACCCTTCAAGTCATTCCTAGCCTGATCGGCTATATCATTACCATGTTAAATTTTAGTTGTGCTACCCGGTCCTTCTTCCCGTAGCACAATTATTTGATGATGAGCTAAGCTTACATTGATCTTCCTCATCATATCATTTCTCCTTGGACAATAAGCTTGGTTTCGAGTTTGTGTCGTACCCTTGGTTCCAATAACCTTTCGCTTCACCATTCATTTGACTTGATGTCATCGTCGATCGATTACATCTTGAAATCTCTCGACAAAGTGTGTCGTGATCATCATCAATCTTATGAGCTCTTCCAGGATATCAAATGAGTTCATGATGAGAAATACCGTCCTTGCCCTCGATGATCTGCGTTATCATCGACCTTTATTGCCTTCCCACCAACACAAGCTTGTTCGTGTTTGGTGTTATACCTTGAGTTCCTTGCTATCCAGTAATTGTTCTTCTTTACCTTGGAACATTAACATCTCTTATATCCTCAATGTTGTGAGAATTTCACCACCTCTTAAGAATTCTTGGTATGGTGATACTTCTCACCATCACCATTCTTCTTGGGTCCTCGTGTTGATTCCAACCAGGGTACCAACAAGTGAGCGATGCTGTTTGGATTCCGCCCTTCTAGCAACCATATTGCTTTGAAGTTAATGGTCGACCGTTCATTCTTAGACTATTAATTATTGAATCACCATTCCAATGTTGGTCGTGCAACCCAGCCCATATTTCGGGTGCACCTTTCAACCAATGTTTAATTGTGTATGTTTTCCTCGAGCATACATCATTATACCATTTGATCTGACAAATGCTATCTCCTTGTTCACATAATTGTGGAAATCCACCTTTTTGGAAATCTCAAGGATTGTTACTGACTCCATCAGCTACCCCGTCATCCTCTCTTTGGTTTAAATGATGAACTCTTGAATTGAAACTTGCTTCCATAGTACATTCCCCAATAATCTTACAATGTCGTCTCGTCAATTTGTTTTGCACCTTTTCTTCTCGGGCATCCTGAGTCTGAGGTATCCTGACACCAATCAGATCTGAATCTCGGTCAGATATGATGGTGGGAACATATTTCCAAGAGTTATAACGTTGGTCTTTCTGTGACCCGATAAGGTGATATCATGCCTAGCACACCTGACCGGAGGACCTATTGTTATAATTTTCCTTTTAGCAATGCTATCCATTCTTCCATGAGGAAATTGTAAGACTTATTCTACAAGTTGTTCCTGATGGATCCTTCGAGTATCCAAAGTCTGATCTTTACCCAGTGACCACGTCAAATGCTATCTCGAAGCATGTCTGTGATACTCTGATTTTCAACAAGAACATTTGAAGCCCAATGCTAAATTTTTCTTGCTCAATTATCCAAACACCGTTGTATGGGTAATGTCATGAAATTTCTCTCCCCTACTTAAGGAGTTTTCTACATAATATCCTGTCATGGATATCATGCTCTGCTTGTCCTTGGGAAGGATATACCCCTGATATACGTGTTTAAGCACATTTTCCTTCCCGTTGTTTTGTTCAAACTTTCTCGTAAACTACTTAATCGAGCAGTGGTAATCCCCTGCTTAGGTAAACACCTCGGTGTACCTTCCTGTCTGGTGTGACCCTGTTACTTTTGTTGATGACATTCCGGTAACCACCGATGGACGAGAACTTTGCCTACTGGTCCGCCTCGTTCAACGAGCAGGAAAATGGTTCTCTTCGTCCCTCGCCCTTGGTATCGATGTTGTTGTTGAAATAACTTACAGGCTATCCTCTGACATGTCTTGCTTACATGATCGTGCGAGACATTATCACCCTTCCTACTTTTAACCCACATGGTGGGCCCATAACCCACAGTTCCACCAGGATCGAAACCTGACTCTCCTGTACACCCTCATGTTTCCAAAGTTATTCCTCGCGCGTGGACTCGTATGAAATTCATGAGCCACCTACCGATGAGATCATCAATTCTGGTATCAGACGCAATACTTATTCTCATTGCTCTGAACCCCTTTCACCTTCTGATTAGGCATCAAACGCTTGCCTATCCATTTGAAACTTCTCATGGTACCTCCTTACTTTGCTCTCGATATTTTCTTAAGTTTCAATTCGAGAGTTACTTCTCGCCACCTTCCTAATGTTATCTATCGGATAAGCAACCGCGCAGAGTTCCGTTCTTTCGAGTTACCCCTTATCATTTTACGTAAGTACGATGGAGTTCCCAAAGAAATGATGACAACTTCGTCCCAACGCACAGAAGTAGAGGAAAGGAGGGATAAACATCATGGAGCAAACTCTTAGAGAAGGGCATCCAAGACCAAGGAGATTCGTCAGAATTTCGTAACTAGATCTTCCCCCTTGCTCCACCTCTTAAATCTCGGGAAGAGATTTCTTGTAGTGGAGGAGAATTGTGACGCCCGGATATTCAAGCTACAGTGAACCTCTACTAATGATGCCATGTCACCTCGATTACTGTTGCTAATCTCACGCTAGTTCGAAACCGGTTCAAATTCAAATCATTTTTTTTGGAGGAAGAAGAAGTGTGTGGGTGCAGGAATAAGTGGAGAGGAGCCACCATGGGCCCACGAGACAGGGGGCGCGCCCTCCACCCTCGTGGCCAGGTGCTTGCCCCCCCCTGCAGTGTTCTCAGTGCCTAAAATCCTTGAATATTCCATAAAAAATCATACTAAATTTGCAGGGCATTTGGAGCACTTTTATTTTCAGGATATTTTTTTTATTGCATGGATAATTCAGAAAATAGACAAAATATTTTATTTCTACTTTATTTATTCTAAGTAACAGAAGTAAAGAGAGGGTACAGAAGGTTGTGCCTTCTAGTTTCATCCATCTCATGATCATCAAAATGAATCCACTAACAAGGTTGATCAAGTCGTGTTAACAAACTCATTCCGAATCGCATGAAACCGGAGAAATTTTGAAGTCACACTAGGTTACCTCAACAGGGATATGAACATCCCCAATAATAAGAATATCATACTTTTTCTTTGAAGTAGGAATAAGAAATTCAAAACCTCCAAATATAACTGATGGAATTTTCCCAACAGAATTTATGCTGTGAACTTGAGGTTGTTTCCTCGGAAAATGTATCATGTGCTCATTTCCATTAACATGAAAGGTGAAATTGCCTTTGTTGCAATCAATAACAGCACCTGCAGTGTTTAAAAACGGTCTACCAAGGATAATCGACATATTGTCGTCCTCAGAAATATCAAGAATGACAAAGTCTATTAAGATAGTAACATTCGCAACAACGACAGGCACATCCTCACAAATGCCGACAAGTATGGCAGTTGATTTATCAGCCATTTGCAAGGATATCTCAGTAGGTGTCAACTTACTTAATTCAAGTCTACGGTATAAGGAAAGAGGCATAACACTAACACCGACTCCTAAATCACATAAGGCAGTTTTAACATAATTTCTTTTGATGGAGCATGGTATAGTGGGTACTCCGGGATCACCAAGTTTCTTAGGTATTCCACCCTTAAAGGTATAGTTGGCAAGCATGGTGGAAATCTCAGCTTCAGGTATTTTTCTTTTATTTGTAATGATATCTTTCATGTATTAGCATAAGGGTTTGTTTTAAGCATATCGGTTAAGCGCATGCATAAGAAAATAGGTCTAATCATTTTAGCAAAGCACTCAAAATCCTCATCATCTTTTTTCTTGGATGGCTTAGAAGGAAAAGGCATGGGTTTCTGAACCCATGGTTCTCTTTTTCAACCATGCTTCCTAGCAACAAAGTCTCTCTTATCATAACGTTGATTCTTTGATTGTGGGTTATCAAGATCAACAGCAGGTTCAATCTCTACATCATTATTATTGCTAGATTGAGCATCAACATGAACATCATTATTAACATTATCACTAGGTTCATATTCATCACCTAATTGTGTTTCAGCATCAGAGACAGAAATATCATTAGGATTCTCAGGTGTTTCTACATTAGATTCACTAGAAGCATGCAAAGTCCTATAATCTTTCTTTTTCTTCTTCTTAGAAGAACTAGGAGCATCTAGATTATTATTTTGAGAATCTTGTTCAATTCTCTTAGGGTGGCCTTCAGGATACAAAGGTTCCTGAGTCATTTTACCAGTTCTAGTAGCCACTCTAACAGCAAAATCATGTTTATTATTTAATTCATCTAGCAATTCGTTCTGAGCCTTAAGTACTTGTTCAGCTTGAGTGGTGACCATAGAAACATGTTTACTAGTGAGTTTAAGTTCACCCTTAACTCTAGACATATAATCACTCAAGCATCCAATCATATAAGCATTATTCTTCAATTGTCTACTAACATAATCATTGAAATTTGCTTGTTTATCCATAAATCATCAAATTCATCTAAGCATTGGCTAGCAAATTTAGTAGACGGGATTTCAACTTTATCATATCTATAGAGAGAATTTACCTCTACTACCTGTGTCGGGTTATCAAGACAATGTGTTTCTTCAGTAGGCGGTATATTAAGACCATGTATTTCTTCAATAGGAGGTAAACTCTTAACATCTTCAGCTTTAATACCTTTTTCTTTCATTGATTTCTTTGCCTCTTGCATATCTTTAGGACTGAGAAATAGAACACTTCTCTTCTTCGGAGTAGGTTTAGGAATAGGCTCAGGAGTTGGCTCAATTGGTTCAGGAATTGCCTCAGGAATTGGCTCAGGAAGAGTCCAATTATTTTCATTTGTCAACATATTGTTCAATAACAATTCAGCTTGGTCGACTGTTCTTTCCCTGAAAACACAACCAGCACAACTATCCAAGTAGTCCTTGGAAGCATCGGTTAGTCCATTATAAAAGATATCAAGTATTTCATTTTTCTTAAGAGGGTGATTAGGCAAAGCGTTAAGTAATCGGAGAAGCCTCCCCCAAGCTTGTGGGAGACTCTCTTCTTCAATTTGCACAAGATTATATATTTCCCACAAGGCAACTTGTTTCTTATGAGCAGGGAAATATTTAGAAGAGAAGTAATAAATCATATCTTGGGGACTACGCACACAACCAGGATCAAGAGAATTAAACCAAGTGTTAGCATCACCCTTTACTGAGAACAGAAATATCTTAAGGATATAATAATAGCGAGACTTCTCATCATTAGTAAATAGGGTGGCTATATCATTCAACTTGGTAAGATGTGCCACAACAGTTTCAGATTCATTGCCATAAAAAGGATCAGATTCAACTAAAGTAATTATCTCAGGATCAACAGAGAATTCATAATCCTTATCAGTAACACGGATAGGTGAAGTAGAAAAAGCAGGGTCAGGTTTCATTCTAGCATTAAGGGATTGCTGCTTCCATTTGGCTAATAACTTCTTAAGATCATATCTATCATTGCAAGCAAAAATAGCTCTAGCAGCTTATTCATCCATAACATAACCCTCAGGAACAACAGGCAGTTCATATTTAGGGGGGGAACCTTCATCATCACTATCTTAAATATACTTAGTTTCAATAATTTCATTCTCCCTAGCCCTAGTAAGTTGTTTATCAAGAAATTCACCTACTGGCACAATAGTATCAAGCATAGAAGTAGTTTCATCATAAGTATCATGCATAGCATAAGTGGCATCATCAATAACATGCGACATATCAGAATTAATAGCAGTAGCAGGTTTAGGTGTCGCAAGCTTACTCATAAAAGAAGGAGAATCAAGTGCAGAGCTAGATGGCAGTTCCTTACCTCCCCTCGTAGTTGAGGGAAAAATCTTAGTTCTTGCGTCTTTCAAGTTCTTCATAGTGATCAGCAGATATAGATCCCAAGTGACTCAAAGAATAGAGCTATGCTCCCCAACAACGGCGCCAGAAATTAGTCTTGATAACCCACAAGTGCAGGGGATCGCAACAGCTTTCGAGGGTAGAGTATTCAACCCAAATTTATTGATTCGACACAAGGGGATCCAAAGAATATTCTTAAGTATTAGCAGTTGAGTTGTCAATTCAACCACACCTGGATAACTTAGTATCTGTAGCAAAGTATTTAGTAGCAAAGTAGTATGATAGTAATGGTAACAGTGGCAAAAGTAACGATAGCAGTTTTGTAGTAATTGTAACAGTAGCAACGATAAAGTAAATAAGCGAAGCACAATATGTGAAAAGCTCGTAGGCATTGGATCAATGATAGATAATTATGTCGGATGCGATTCCTCATGTAATAGTTATAACATACGGTGACACAGAACTAGCTCCAGTTCATCAATGTAATGTAGGCATGTATTCCAAATATAGTCATATGTGCTTATGGAAAAGAACTTGCATGACATCTTTTGTCCTACGCTCCCGTGGTAGCAGGGTCCTAATGGAAACTAAGGGATATTAAGGCCTCCTTCTAATAGAGAACCGGACCAAAGCATTAGCACTTAGTGAATACATGAACTCCTCAAACTACGGTCATCACCGAGAAGTATCCCGATTATTGTCACTTCGGGGTTGTCGGATCATAACACATAATAGGTGACTATAGACTTGCAAGATAGGATTAAGAACTCACATATATTCATGAAAACATAATAGGTTCAGATCTGAAATCATGGCACTCGGGCCCTAGTGACAAGCATTAAGCATAGCAAAGTCATAGCAACATCAATCTCAGAACATAGTGGATACTAGGGATCAAACCCTAACAAAACTAACTTGATTACATGGTAAATCTCATCCAACCCATCACCGTCCAGCAAGCCTACGATGGAATTACTCACGCACGGCGGTGAGCATCATGAAATTGGTGATGGAGGATGGTTGATGATGACGACAGCGATGAATCCCCCTCTCCGGAGCCTCGAACGGACTCTAGATCAGCCCTCCTGAGAGGTTTTAGGGCTTGGCGGCGGCTCCGTACCGTAAAACGCGATGAAACTTCCTCTCTGATTTTTTTCTCCTCGAAACGGAATATATGGAGTTGGAGTTGAGGTCGGTGGAGCATCAGGGGGCCCACGAGACAGGGGGCGCGCCCAGGGGGAGGGGGCGCGCCCCCCACCCTCGTGGATAGGGTGTGTGCCCCCTAGCCTTCATCTTTTGCGGTATTTCTTATATTTTCCAAAAGTTATCTCCGTGGATTTTCAGGTCATTCCAAGAACTTCTGTTTCTGCACAAAAATAACACCATGGCAGTTCTGCTAAAAACAGCGTCAGTCCGGGTTAGTTCCATCCAAATCATGCAAATTAGGGTCCAAAACAAGGGCAAAAGTGTTTGGAAAAGTAGATACGTTGGAGACGTATCAATGTGTCATTCTTACCATTATGCGTTATCTGCATCTTCAGCCACACTTTCTTCTAACTCACCGCAGCTGCTCCAACAAGGGAAGCATACACCAGAAGGGAGCTATAGTCCCCACTCAATAGTTCCCTGCATCGAATACGCGTGCCCGACATGGACAGCCACAACAACTACAGGGCCATCGACAAGTTAGCACATGATGCTCACTCCTATGGATGGCGGACAGATAGGTTCTATCATCATCTTACTTGTGTACAACATTTATGACTTTGTTATTCATCTAAGTATGGAAAATAGATTATCACATTTCACTGTATATTCATGATGATCTCTTATGGGTCTTGTTCAAGAGTTAACACTTTCCAAAGTTCAGCTAAGTTACTTGTTCTTTAGGTAATGTTGTTCCATAGTTACCATCCATCAGCCAATGTTATCCCACAGGCTGGTGATTATAGAATTATACCACTTCTAGTATTACTCTTTAATACTTTTGTGTCCCATCTAGTTAATCTCGAGTACAAACGATACATATTTTGTAGCTTTCATCTGTGTTCTCCCTTTAGTTTTTGAGACCTGTTGCTGCTAGTTAACCCCAGTCCTACTATTTATGTCGTCTCCTACCGGCACTCATTACATAAATCTAACTACTAGTTGTCTTCCATGCATGTCAGATATAATTGCACACATAGATATATCCACAAGAACCTCATGGGGCAATGTAAAGGCCAATAAACTTGATCTCAATGATACCTAATATGATGGAACATGTAAAGGCAGTTCTTCAGAAGACTTGCAGAAAGATGATGAATCCTCTTCACCCACAAGGTCCTTGCTCTAACTTGGCCCGTGAAATGGGTACAACATGCATATAATGTCCTGGAGTATATCTACTATGTTGCAATGCCATGTGCTTAGCATGCTGATCATGCATGTAAATATGTCATGCCTTCCTGTTTTTCAATACCTATTCCATTCATGATAACATGTTTTCAAATTCAAGTACTGTCATTCTACTCTATCGCAATGCCATCTTCTTAATTTGGACATCATGCTCTTGAATATCTTATGCATTGTTATTCATCAGTATGTACTTCATTTGTCTACCATACCATGTTTTTACATTCAAGTGTTGTTCTAGTGCTCTGTTGCAATGCCATCTTAGTTTCCCAATCATACACGTGTATGTTACCTTAGTTTTTTCTGTACGTATTCCGCTAGCATACATTTTACATTCAACTAATGTTTTTTTATTGTGTCGTCCTGTCGTATCCCTAGCTCTTACACCATACTCCCTCCGTCCAGTTACTAAATTTTTTCACCATGCTGTTCTTAAAAGAAGAAAGAGGAATACTATTGTTTCCATAAAAGATGAGAATGACAACATCCACTTTAATCCTCAAGACATTGCGAATACTTTTGTGAACTATTTTAAATACATATTTGCTTCTCCTAATGTGAATGTTGGTAGGCCTTTTCTTGCATCCAGTCTTCCTCTTGACTGCCAAGATTACACCTATAGTGTTCCGGACAAGGAGGAAATTCTTAACACTCTCAAGGACATGAAGCTATAAACGCCTCTCCGGGGCCTGATGGTTTCAATGTTGAATTCTATATTGCTACCTGGAGTTGGATTGGTGATGATGTCATTGCTATGGTGAGAAATTTTTACCAGACAGGTATAATGCCAGCACATATTAGTGATACTCACATTGCTCTTATTCCTAAGAAATTGGTCTCAAAAATCCCTTCTGTCTATCGACCTATCAGCCTTTGCAATGTCGTTTATAAGATCATTTCCAAAACCTTGGCCAACAGATTGAAGCCTCACCTTCCTGACTATATTGATCCTTCCCAACAAGCCTTCATTGAGGGTAGACGCATATCCAATAATATCATCTTAGCCTAAGAGATCACTCACACTTTTGCCCTTAAATCTTGGAAACAACAAGCGTTCTTGCTTAAAATTGACTTGGACAGGGCTTTTGATCACCTTGAATGGAACTTCATAGTCTCTGCTCTTTCTCTCAAAGGGTTGCATGGTCATTTTATAAACTTGGTTTACGCTTGCATCTCTTCCCCAAGTTTCTCTGTCATTATCAATGTCAACCTTTCGCCAACTTTCGTAGTAACAGAGATATAAGACAAGGATGTCCTTTATCGCCTTATCTTTTTGTCCTTGCTATTAATGAACTTTCTTTAAGCTTACATGATGCTATGGTCCAGAATTGCTTGTTCGGGATCTCTCTTGGTCCAGACTGTCCTCCTATTCACTCAATGCTTTTTGCTGATGATTTGTTGGTCTATGGCAATGCTACGGTGCAGGACGCTAACCAGATGGCCAATCTCATCAACCGTTTCTGCTGTCTTTCCAGGCAGACTCCAAACTGGGACAAGTCTTTTCTTTTGTTTAGCGCCAACGTTTCCCAACCTTTAGCTCAACAAATCACTCATATATTCCATGTTCCTCTTGTTGATGGTGCATCTACTCATCTTGGCCACCCATTAATCCTCCCATCTAATGATCATGCTTCCGCTTATAACTTTGTTTTTGATAAATTTAAGAATAAGCTTCCCACTTACAAGGCAGATAAACTATCACATGCCGCCAGACTTGAGCTTATCACTTCTGTGTTTGCATCCATCCCTATCTACTATATGTCCAACATACTTTTTTCTAAAAAAATCCTTACAAAGCTCACTGTTGTCATTCATAATTTTTGGTGGGTAGGAGTCAGAGAGGAGGCTGGTTCAAAAGCTTTATTCGTAAGGGCCTGGAAAGACATTTGCACACCTAAAAAGGAGGGGGGTTGGGTATCAAAAACATGCTTGCAATGAATCAGGGGTTGCTGCTTTCGGCTGCTTGGAGATTGGCTGATAATCCTGATAGTCACATCTATCAAGTACTCCGTGCTAAATATTTTCCAGGTTCTTCCATTTGAAGAGCAAATTCCAACATCCCAAAATCTGCTTTCTAGGCATCCATTCTCAAAGTCATGACTATGCTCAAAGCCCACTCCTTTTATCAAATTTCCCAAGGGAATGTTTATGTTTGGAGTTCCCCCTAGTGCTTCGACTATTATTGCTACTCCTGTTCTTCTTGATTATTGCAGAGACATTCTTTGTTGGGACTTAACCCCTTCAGGAAAATGCAAATTCAAGAGCACATACAAGCTTTGTTTACAACAAATTCACACTGTGCAGGACAATCAACCAAGACATGTATACCCAGCTATTCAGTCTATTCTTCAATAGGTATGGAAGCAAAAATTGGTGGCCCCTCGGGTCCAAACTTTTGCTTGGAGACTTCTCAGGGGAGCTCTTCCATCAGGTGCCAAAGCTGGTAGATTTTCTGTTCACATTAGTACATTATGTGCTAGATGTAATATTGAAGAGGATGATATGCATCTCTTTTTTCTTTGTTCTTTTGTAAAGGCTGCTTGGTTTGCTCATCCATGGTACATCAGATCTGAGTTTTTAGCTGCAAATCATACTTCTGTTGCAGATATCATTATTGCCCTTTCTACCTCTAATTATCTGCATCCCACTATTCCTAATATTTTTACATGCATGTGATGCTTGTGGAAAGCTAGAAATGATGTTCTTTTTTGTAGGAAGTTTTCACTACCTCATCAAGTGCAACATGCAGCACTAGTTATCTCTTCTCTGCAGGTTTTTCATGAACAAAAATTGCAGGAAGTCAATCCTTCCTCTCCTACTCTTGATACAGGTTCTGAACAAATGGGACAGCCTCTTCAAGGGTCGACTATAAAATCTGATGCGGTAATTTCAAGCACAAAAGTTTATTCTGATGCTTCATGGAAGAACAAAAACATTCCAGGAAGAAGTGATTTTTAAGCTACAGGAATTGGAATTTTCATTTTTGTTCCTAAAGATGACTTTGACACACAAATCATGATACAAGCTTCTGCTAACTCTACACATTCCCCTCTTGTAGCTGAAGCCTTGGCCCTTCAATTTGCTGCCAAGGAGGATTGCAGGTTACAACTCCACAAAGTGTCATTCCTGACAGACAATCTTTCTTTGGCAAAGATGGTGGTTTCCAGGAATATTAAGGATAACTCTATTGCTTGGAGATGTCGACCTCAAATAAGTAGTTTCCTGCAGGACTCTTCTACTGAACTTGATGCTATCTATCACATTCCCAGGAATATCAATAGCATTGCTCACAACTGTGCTCATCGGGTTCTCAATTCAAGAATAGAACCTGTTTTAGTTGTACAAATTCAGCTCATTCTCCTTGTCCTTCTATGCTTTCTCTTCAAAACTTTCAGGTTGAAGGATTTGTAATACACGCTGTATTTTACAAATGAGTTGAATGAAATTTGGCGCCTGAATGCGCCTTCCTTGTGTTCAAAAGAAAAAAAAAACACTGCAAAGTAATAAGCTATAACCGAGCGCGGCAAAGCGCGCCTGTTCTTCTAGTGTCTGTGTTGTCTTAATAATTGTCAGTGATGTGTTCCATCACAAGCGGACGTAAAAATTAGCCATGATGTTGTCCTGATTGGGGCAAACGTATAGTGCAGCCAGAACCACAAGAGATATGTGCCGTTAAAGATGTTGCAAAGAAATTTAAATACAAGAGCATCTCTAGCCCAAGCACCTTTTTCCAATAAAAAATTGATATTAAAAGAGTTGTGCCAACAAATGCTAACCAACCTGTAGTTGGATGGTTAGGTGGACAGTGTTATCCCAGCCCAATAGGGTTCAAGTCTCATGATACGCTAGATCATTCTTTCATAGGTGCTCATATGGACAGGGTTTGCATGTGTGCGTCCGTGGAGTGAATGTATACTCGTATATATGAGCGTTTACATCTATATTGTGTTAAAAACCCTTCTTAACCCGAGTCCCAATGCGCCAAAAAAGTATTGTGAAGCCCCAATAAAATAGCCCAGTAATATACATTTTTGGATATATTATTTCTTAGATAGCACAATAGTATACATTTATACTTAAACTAAAATAAACAGAATGGTGACATTTCCCGTACAATTGCCCGAGGCACCTGGCTAGTTAACCAGACCACATAAACAATAACCAAACACAAAAGCCACAAATTATAGTGGTGAAAAAAATGCCACAAAACTAATGGAAGAATCAGGCAGGTGTCTCTCCACTGGGGTATTCAATGTTTTTGATAGATTTGGTTGGTCACAACCCGCCGGAGAACGGGATGGATGTGCCGGCGAGCCAGACGTCACCGTCGATGAAGGACCCCACCGTGAAAGTGCTGGCCTCGGACGCGCTAATGATGCCGCGGTACCCCTTCCACGCCACCCGGGCGGATGTGCCCGCGCCGGGCCCCGTGTTCTGGTACTCGGCGTAGTAGAGTGTGTCGAGCGCGAAGGTGCCGTCCCACGCGAGCCATCCGGCAGGGTCGACGACGCTGTCGAGCTCCGACTGCATGAAAACGGTGCGCGAGTACTGCTTCCACGGCCGGCCCAGATAAGTCTTGAAGCTCGACTGCACCGCGGCGAGGTCGGAGGCGGCAGCCACCTTGCACTTCTGGATGGAGATACCGGTATTCTGGTTGGGGTCGGTCCGGCCCTGCGCCGTGTAGATGTTGCTCTGGTTGGGGAGGGGCCGACGGGCGTAGAGGTTGCAGCTCTGGAGCACGGCGGCGGAGTTGCCGAAGACGAAGTCGATGGTGCCGTAGATGTCGCACTCGCGGAAGAACTGTCGGAGGGAGTGCACGTAGAGGGTGTCTTGGTAGCCCACGAAGCTGCACCGGTAGAAGGCCGAGAGGTCGGCGCCGACGCGGAGCGCCACCGCCTGGTGCTTGGATGGGCCTGCCGCGTTCTCGATGGTCAGGTCGCGGGCCAGGAAGTTGTTACCCACCACAGCTGCATCATTACAAAGCACAACATGAATTTTCAATGAAATGTATTGCAAAGGAGTCTTGAGAAAAATTTTCTACCTATGGATAAATAAATAAATATGTGAAAAAAATCTTATGAACTCTAATCCTTGAGAAATCATTTGAAAAACCTTTTGAATCAAATATTATATGCTTATATCTTATGAGTGACACGTAGGATAGTGGCGCAGCTTGGCCCAAATAGTTGGGCGGGCCGACTGAAGAAAATAAGTACTAGGCTTGTTTTCTCGTGGCCAAAAAGAAGGTATACAAAAGAAAAAGAAAATCATGAGTTGGACGGACCACGGCCCATTCGACCTTGTTGTAGCTCCACCACTAACGTGAGATAAATTTAATCTAAAAATGAATAAATTATGATGTGGAGCAAAGGAAAACCATAAGAAAAAGCTTCCTCTGTCCTAGTTAAGAGATGATCACTTAGCAATAATATCTCTGGCCACATATTTAGGCTTCCCGTTGTAACTTTATTTTTACTGTCTGCTCCTATTCACGTGACCGTTGAAGATAAGACTGACCGTCGTACATGATTGAACGGTTACGCTATTACATGACTGAAAGTTTCCACTAGGTGCAAAACCAACAACGCATGAACAGACCGTCTCTTTCCTCAGCTTAATTGGGTTTTGGGCCACCCATCCACGTTCACGTCCGGCCAGAACGGGCGAATAGGATGGATGAACCGACGGTAGCTGCATGGAGAGCGTCGCCTCACATGCACATGCATGTCATGCAGCATGTGACCACGCGCAACGCAACAATCACGGCGAGGCCCGCCCGGCCGCCCGTGTGGTCACCGCGGCGCTCGTCCTACCCTGTTGTTCCACTTCCACCGACGACAGGGACAAATCGACACCGACTTCCGCGCGCCTCTCATCTCTGTAGTGTGCAGTGTGCAGTGTGCAGTGTGCGTTGCAGATCGGAACAAAGGGAACAGCAGCAGCTTGAATTCGTGGCGCTGATCGGAAACGTACGTATGATTAATATATCCTTGGCTTGGCGGGGTACGTTTGGAACAGTCGCAGGGGCGTGCGTTTGCCGGCTGCTGCTGTTAGTTGGATTCGATCCTCTTCTGCTCTTGTCCTTGACTCCGTGTTGCCTTTGCTGCAGCCTGCTAACAAGCAGTAGTAATCACGGGCGCGTCCGGTTAACAGGATGCTTGGTTTCTTTTTTCTTTTTTTTTTGCGGAAAACAGGATGCTTGGTTTCTGAGGCGTCACTTTCTTCTTGTTATGACGAGATAAGATGCCACGCTTTTTGGCTGATTGTTTGGCATAGTTTTTCTGTGCCGGATCATTTTAGGGGCTACCGATCGATGGGTCACCTAAAAAAAGCCATAGACGCTTGATGGAGCTCTTACTTTGCAGAAAACCTCGACAGCGCTTCACTCTTTCGATGATGTGTGTGGGTCATGTGGGTTGCCATAGCCGGGGTACCTTATATCATATATGGCCGTGCTCGTAACTATTTTCGTTGGGTTTTTTGTAAATTAACCGGACAACTCTCTTCACATAATGAATCCAAGCCCCAAGGGACACAACTTCAAAAGGAACATAAATAGCGAGGGGCACATATACGGGGCCCGTTTATATGGCATAATACCCCATTATGCGCGGTTGATTGGTTGGAGGTAGTTGCGGCATTGCAGTCCATTTGTACAAGCAGCCATGTGCCAGCAATAATACGTACGTACTGGCCAGACAGCTAGTGAGATAGTACTAGCACTGGATAGATGCATGGACGGATAGATTTCCGTCACAGTACGTACATGATTGAATTCCTGAATCTGTGGTGATGTACCTAGCGGAGCGGGGGATGTGGACTCGCAGTTTTGCACGACTTGTGTCCTCCGGTATGCATGGCCACTCCGTGTAGTGTGTACACAGAGCACGTTTTAGTTCCAGGTCCCCTACCGCCGCTACCGGCCTACCGCTGATGTACAGCCACGACGTACCACCGAAATGAGACCGATCGAGACCAAGCATCGCGCATGCTCCGTTTGTTCCGCGCTTCACTTGGCGGTAATAACTCTACTCGTGTAGTGCCCTAGTGGTGGTCTTGGCACTGCCCAGTGCGCGGTGCGCGCGGAAGCTACCGCGTGGGCCTGTGGGATGTGGCTTAATTGTGGTCGTAGTAGAGTAGCTAGTAGTGTGCCCTGCACTGACTGCATGCAAGCACCGACGCGACGCATACAAGGAGGAGGCAAGTTATGGTTCCACCGACATCGATCACGGACGCACTGTACGCACATCAATGCCACTAAATAGTCACTTGGAGCTAGCTAGCTAGTTAGAGGTGAGGTGGGACGACGACGGTGCAGGCCCAGCTAGCTTTGATCTTATCTACCGACCCAGCAGTCATTGCCGGCCGCGTGCGCACAGGTGTGCGGCATGCCGCCGCCTGATCTGCAACGCACGGGTCGCATTCGCATGCATGGCCACTAGCTAGTACAGTAGCTACAGGAAGAGTGCATGCATGCACGCGCTTTCGCCATGCACTGCCAATGGTGAAGGCATCTACTATCTCTCTCACCGGATCTCAGCTTAAAAGCTACGTAGCACATTCGATCGTCGGAACGCCATTATCGACAGACTATTGCCGGCGTAACAGTGTGTCCGTTCGACGCTGCACCACTATACAGGACCGGCCGGACCGGACCACGTGCGGTGCAGTTGGTGTTCGTAAATTCCCACAGCGGCTGCCCAGCATTTAGCTACGTTACGTACGCTAGCTCTCGGATAGATAAACATGACTTGACATGCATGGGACCGGCCGGGACTGAATAATGGATCGATCTGTACACCACGCGCTTCTCTCTCTGCTAGCAAGTGCACACGGATGAGTTTGTCGTTGACGCCACCCAGACTAGCAAGTGTAACCCGCTTTGATTTACTCGATCTACTAGTACTGTATTCTAGTAGCAAGCAGTATTTAGTCATTCGCGAAAGTGCAATGTACACTACTTACCGACTGTGGCGGAGCGGAAGGTGGTGGAGCCGTCGACGACGTTGAGGCTGGCCTTGATCACCGTCTTTCCCATGCCGTCGCCGATGAACATGAGGTTCTTGTGGCTCTTCCCCACCTCCACATTCTCCATGTACGCCCCGGCCTTGATGTAGATCACGTACCTGCTCTGCGAGTTGGTAGGCGCCGCGGCCACCGCGGCCGACACCGTCGTGAACCCCCCGCTCCCGTCCTTGGCCACCACCGCGTTCGCCGTGATGCCCGACGCCGGCGCCTGCAGCAGCCGCCGGTCCCCGGGCCTCACCCACCGCGGGAAGCCGCCCTTCACCACCTGCCCGTACCCCGTGAACGGCTGCCGCGCGACGCTCTCTGTTTCCTCCGTCGACGGTGAAGGATTTGAACCGCCAGCCCCGGCACCGGGCATCTTCTTGGCCATGGCCAGCGAGTTGCTGACCATCCGGGCGATGTGGCGGATGCCGGGCTCCATGTAGCGCCGCACCTCGCCGCCCTTCTGGTACGAGAAGCCCTCCAGGCAGGTCTGCTGGTTGGTGATGGCCGCCGAGAGCACCGTCATGGCGTGGTCCATGGTCGGCCGCCTGGCCGCGGACGGCGACTGCAGGTCGGCCGTGGTGGCCACCAGCTCGTCCATGGTGGTCTCCAGGAGCTCCATGCAGTCCGTGACGGCGAGGTGGTCGCGCGCGGTGAGGGGCCTCCCCCGGAGGTAGGCGGAGCAGTTGGCGGACATGGTGGTCACCTCGGTCTCGGTGCGGTTGACGGCCGCGCAGATGACGTCCGGGAGCGGCTTCTTGTGGAGGTCCGGGATGTCGGCGAGCGTCGACAGGCACAGCTCCGGGTACAGCGTGCCGTCGCAGTGCGCCGCCGCGGCCGCCTCCGCGGAGGGGTAGAAGGGGGCCGTGCCGGAGGAGACATCGTCGGCTGTGGCTGCGGCGGCGAGCAGTGTGAGGGTGACTGCGAGGAGGACGAGGAGAGGCCTTGGTTTCCCGTGGTAGTACAAGGGTGACATTGTGATGTGGACGACACGACTCGACTGCCAAAGACCGAGTGTGAGACTGAGTGATAGATGGACGTGGCTAGTGCCTATATGTACTTGTGGAAGGCCAGAATCTTTGGTAGAGTTTGAAGGGAGCTGGCTGCATTGGATGCTCCTAGCCGTTGGATCAAGAAAACCATCCCTGATGATCAAGGCGTCGCACAGTTGATGAATTAACACGACATTCCGCTACTAGTAGTAGTATCGATAATTGTTCCATTGTTGGCCATTGATTGATTTCCTTACAAGATGACACGGACATTCTATTAGTACTCCCTACCAAACTTACTGTACGAGTTTTTGATGTCATATTATAATTTTTTTTATAAGTACTCCATTTGTATCAAAATTTAAGGCGTTTGATACTCAATTTGAAAGCCGCGAAAAAAAAAAGATACTCCATTTGTATCAAAAGCGTATTCGATTTTGATGTAGAAGGAGTAGATGTTACATTATGCATTACTAGGGGCATCTTTAGCAAATCCCCTAAACTCTATATTTGGGGAGCAAATGTGTGTTTTATGGAGTTAAGCATTAGCTAGCACATCCCCTAAAGCATATAATCCCTAAAAAGATATAGCTTTTCACTCCCTAAAAAGCAGCCGCACCAACCAAATGTAGTCAGGACGCGGGGCTGCTGAGTATATTTGCTCGGCTGCCGTACCCACCTCGTTTCGTCCACTCGACCCTCGCCGTCGTCGCCACAATCGGTGTCATCGACTCCTCGCTGGCGGGATCAACCGGCAATACCATCTCGCAGCCCCGCCGGTCTCACACGCAGATTCCATGGAGTCGAGGCTGTCAGAATCGTCAGTTTCGTCGCAGGTGAGCCCGCCATCACTACAGCTCCGCAAGGTCGCCGCCGAAGTCGAATTCCTTCATGAATCGGAGCGCCCGGCTGCGGAGATGTCGTAGGAAGGTTCAACCCAAGCCAATGTCGGCGGACGCTGTTGATCCACAGAAGAAGCCGGTCGTTGCGGTCACCGCCGCTGCCTTCATTCCTGGCATTGTTCATCGCATCTTCACTCATGAACCACGTGCACAGGCACCTATGTTGTATCGGTAGTCTCCTCTGCCGCCTTGGGGCCCAAGCTGAAGCTTCGTCGTCAGACATCGTCGCTACGGCCACCGCCGCACAGAAGGTGTTTGTCAAGACCCCCATGTACATTTTTTTCTTCATATTTCATCAAAAAAAACATCCATTGCATTTCTCCATGTTTAGATGAGCGGTTGTGGGAGATGATTTTCGACGATTCTTCGTTGGATGAGGAAGAAGATGATTATTTTGAGTTTGCAGGTGTCGTGGTTGCAACGGAGGAGGATTTCAAGAGCTCGCGACGTGATTTCTCGGTTAGGTTGATGGTTTCTTCTTCGACACTATGTCATAGGTCATGATGGTCTTGTCAGAGATTACTTTTCGCCGGATGAAGTTTATTCTCTATGCTATTTTCTGCGCCGATCATGATGCATCGGTCTCTCCTCAACACCATTGCAAAGGATGTGGAGAGACATGATCCATCGTTTGGCATGCATACTTTGATATGTCTCGCCTCACAATGGTATCAATGTCCTCCAGCGAGCTCCTCTTTTTGCAATGTGTATTGTTGGTGTTGGGGAACATAGTATTTCAAAAAAAATCCTACGATCACGCAAGATCTATCTAGGAGAAGCATAGCAACGAGCGGGGAGAGTGTGTCAACGTACCCTCGTAGACCGAAAGTGAAAGCGTTTAGTGACGCGGTTAATGTAATCGAACGTCTTCGCGATCCAATCGACCAAGTACCGAACGTATGACACCTCCCCGATCTGCACACGTTAAGCTCGGTGACGTCCCTCGAGCTCTAGATCCAGCTGAGGCCGAGGGATAGTTTCATCAGCACGACGGCGTGGTGCCGATGATGACGAAGTTACCGGCACAGGGCTTCGCCTAAGCACTACGACGATATGATCGAGGTGTAAAACTGTGGAGGAGGACACCGCACACGTCTAAGATATTGTCTATTGTGCCTTTGGGGTGCCCCCTGCCCCCGTATATAAAGGAGGGGAGGAGGAGGCCAGCCAACAAGGGGCGCGCCAGGGAGAGGGGAGTCCTACTAGGAATCCAGTCCTAGTAGGATTCGGCCCCACCCTTTTTTTCCTTCTACCGGAGGGGGAAAAGGGGAGGGAGAGGGAGTAGGAGAAGGAAAGGGGGGTGGCGCCCCCTTCCCAAGTCCAATTCGGCCTCCTCCCTTGTGGGGGGGAGCACCAACCCCTTGTGGGCTGGTTAGCCTCCCTCCTATGGCCCATAAGGCCCATATCTTTCCTCGGGGGGTTCCGGTAACCTCCCGGTACTCCGGAAAAATGCCCGGATCACTCGGAACCATTCCGATGTCCAAATGCAACCTTCCAATATATGAATATTTACCTCTCGACCATTTCGAGACTCCTCGCCATGTCCGTGATCTCATTCGGGACTCCGAACAAACTTCGGTCATCAAATCACATAACTCATAATATAAATCATCATCGAACGTTAAGCGTGCGGACCCTACGAGTTCAAGAACTATGTAGACATGACCGATACACATCTCCGGCCAATAACCAATAACGGAACCTGGATGCTCATATTGGCTCCTACATATTCTACGAAGATCTTTATCGGTCAAACCGCATAACAACATACATTATTCCCTTTGTCATCGGTATGTTACTTGCCCGAGATTCGATCGTTGGTATCATCATACCTAGTTCAATCTCATTACCGGCAAGTCTCTTTACTCGTTCCATAATGCATCATCTCGTGACTAACTCATTAGTCACATTGCTTGCAAGGCTTATAGTGATGTGCATTACCGAGAGGGCCCAAAGATACCTCTCCGATACACGGAGTGACAAATCCTAATCTCGATCTATGCCTACTCAACAAGCACCTTCGGAGACACCTGTAGAGCATATTTATAATCACCCAGTTATGTTGTGACGTTTTATAGCACACAAGGTGTTCCTCCGGTATTCGGGAGTTGTATAATCTCATAGTCAGAGGAACATGTATAAGTCATGAAGAAAGCAATAGCAATAAAACTAAACGATCATTATGCTAAGCTAACAGATGGGTCTTGTCCATCACATCATTCTCTAATGATGTGATCCCGTTCATCAAATGACAACACATGTTTATGCCTAGGAAACTTAACCATCTCCGATTAACGAGCTAGTCAACTAGAGGCATACTAAGGACACTCTGTTTTGTCTATGTATTCACACATGTATCAAGTTTCCGGTTAATACAATTCGCATGAATAACATTTATCATGATATAAGTAAATATAAATAACAACTTTATTATTGCCTTTAGGGCATATTTCCTTCAGTCTCCCACTTGCACTAGAGTCAATAATCTAGTTCACATCGCCATGTGATTTCACACAAATAGTTCACATCGTCATGTGATTTAACACTCTATAGTTCACATCGCCATGTGACCATTACCCAAAGGGTTTACTAGAGTCAATAATCTAGTTCACATCGCCATGTGATTAACACCTAAAGAGTACCAAGGTGTGATCAGGTTTTGCTTGTGAGATAAGTTTAGTTAACGGGTCTGCCACATTCAGATCTGTATGTATTTTGCAAATTTCTATGTTTACAATGCTCTGCACGGAGCTACTTTAGCTAATTGCTCCCACTTTCAATATGTATCCGGATTGTGACTTAGAGTCATATAGATCGGTGTCAAAGTTTGTATCAACATAACTCTTTACAGCAAACTCTTTATCACCTCCATAACCGAGAAATATTTCCTTAGTCCTCTAAGGATAATTTTGACCGATGTCCAGTGATCTACTCCTAGATCAAAATTGTACTCCCTTGCCAAACTCAAGACAGGGTATACAACAGGTCTGGTACACAGCATGGCATACTTTATAGAACCTATAGCTGAGGTATAGGGAATGACTTTCATTCTCTCTCTATCTTCTGCCGTGGTCGGGCTGTGAGTTTTACTCAACTTCACACCTTGCAACACAGGCAAGAACTCTTTCTTTGACTGTTCCATTTTGAACTACTTCAAAAACTTGTCAAGGTATGTACTCATTGAAAAAACTTATCAAGCGTCTTGATCTATCTCTATAGATCTTGATGCTCAATATGTAAGCAGCTTCACCGAGGTGTTTCTTTGAAAAACTCCTTTCAAACACTCCTTTATGCTTTCTACAAAATTCTACATCATTTCCGATCGACAATATGTCATTCACATATACTTATCAGAAAGGCTGTAGTGCTCCCACTCCCTTTCTTGTAAATACAGGCTTCACCGCAAGTCTGTTTAAAACTATATGCTTTGATCAACTCATCAAAGCATATATTCCAACTTCGAGATGCTTGCACCAGTCCATAGATGGATCTCTGGAGCTTTGCACACTTTTTTAGCACCTTTAGGATCGAAAAAAACCTTCTGGTTGCATCATATACAACTCTTATTTAAGAAATCCATTAAGGAATGCAGGTTTGACATCCATTTGCCAAAATTCATAAAATGTGGCAATTGCTAACATGATTCGGACAGACTTTTAAGCATCGATACAAGTGAGAAAATCTCATTGTAGTCAACACCTTGAACTTGTCGAAAAACATTTTTACGACAATTCGAGCTTTGTAGATAGTAACACTACTAACAGCGTCCGTCTTCCTCTTCAAGATCCATTTATTCTCTATGTTTGCCGATCATCGGGCCAGTCAACCAAAGTCCACACTTTGTTCTTATACATGGATCCCATCTCAGATTTCATGGCCTCAAGCCATTTTGCGAAATCTGGGCTCATCATCGCTTCCTCATAATTTGTAGGTTCTTCATGGTCAAGTAACATGACCTCCAGAATAGGATTACCATACCACTCTAGTGCGGAACGTGCTTTGGTTGACCTACGAGGTTCGATAGTAACTTGATCCGAAGTTTTGTGATCATTATCATTAGCTTCCTCACTAGTTGGTGTACGCATCACGGGAATAGTTTTCTATGATAAGCTACTTTCCAATTCGGGAGAAGGTACAATTACCTCATCAAATTATACTTTCCTCCCACTCACTTCTTTCGAGAGAAACTCCTTCTCTAGAAAGGATTCATTCTTAGCAACGAATATCTTCCCTTTAGATCTGTGATAGAAGGTGTACCCAACAATCCCCTTTGGGTATCCCGTGAAGACGCATTTCTCCAATTTGGGTTTGAGCTTATCAGGTTGAAACTTTTTCACATAAGCATCGCAACCCCAAACTTTAAGAAACGACATCTCAGGTTTCTTGCTAAACCACAGTTCATACTGTGTCGTCAGATACGTCTCCAACGTATCTATAATTTTTGATTATTCCATGCTATTATATTACCTGTTTTGGATGTTTATGGGCTTTACTTTACACTTTTATATCATTTTTGGGACTAACCTACTAATCGGAGGCCCAGTCCGTATTGCTGTTTTTTGCCTATTTCAGTATTTCGAAGAAAAGGATTATCAAACGGAGTCCAAATGGAATGAAACCTTCGGGAGCGTGATTTTTGGAAGAACGTGATCCAAAGGACTTGGAGTGCAAGTCAAGAAGCAGTCGAGGCGGCCACGAGGGTGGAGGGCGCCCTTGAAAGTGCGTTATGTCGACTAGAGGGGGGGTGAATAGGCGATTTTTATGAATTCTTCACTGAGGAATTTGCCGGTGAGGAAATTCCTTAGCGAAGAACTATTAGCAGCGGAATAAGTACTCAGAAGTAAGCATAACAGAGTACACGCATAGTCATCATGATTAAATGAAGACTAGCACAGAGTACAGAAAGCGTAATCACAGGATAACACAAGATGAAGACAAACAGACTGAAGAAATTGAACTGAGGAAATTGAGAAAGTCTTCAGTCAAAGTCTTCAAACACAGATATGAACAAACACTCAACACAGTAATGAGGAAATGAAAGGGTTGAGGAAATAGAACCAGTTAGGTTGGTGAAGACAATGATTTGGTAGACCAGTTCCAACTGCTGTCTTAGTTGTACGTCTGGTTGGAGCGGCTGAGTATTTAAACTCGAGGACACGCAGTCCCGGACACCCAGTCGCTGAGCACGCAGCTCAGGACACCCAGTCCTCACCGTATTCTCCTTGAACTAAGGTCACGCAGACCTCGTCCAATCACTCGTGGTAAGTCTTCAGGCGACTTCCAAACCTTCACAGACTTGGTCACTCGGCGATCCACAATTCCTCTTGGATGCTCTAGACCTTGACGCCTAACCGTCTGGAAGAAGCACAGTCTTCAAAGGTAACAAGCGTCGGATCCACGCGGGATCAATTTCTTCAGTGATGCTCAATCACTTTGGGTTTTGTAGGTGTTTGGGTTTGGGATTTTCCTCACTTGATGATTTTCGCTCAAAGTCCTCGGAGGATGGGTTGCTCTCAAATGACAAGTGTCAAGTTCTCTCGGAGCAGCCAACCAGCTAGTGGTTGTAGGGGGCGGCTATTTATAGCCTAGGGAGCAGCCTGACATGATAAGACATAAATGCCCCTCAATGATATGACCGTTAGGTGGATAAGATATTTTGGGACAGCTGGCACGCAGCACAGCAACGGTCGGAAATTTGACTCTCAAATTCCTCAGGGCTATCATGTTCCTCACTGTGTAGGTAATTCGCATTGACGAATTCCTAACTCCTCAGTCAGAACAAATTCATCAGCGACCAGAAGAACTTCGTCTCTGTCACTGAAGAAAGTGACTGAACTGTATGAGATTTCCAAAGGCTTCACTCGAAGGGATTGGTAGGTGTAGGATTTTGAGTTGAGCATCACATGGAAATTTTTCCTTAGTATTTCCTCGACCCCCTTTAACAGTACGGTGTTTCCTATGACTCAAGAAGGAGAAAATGAAACTACGAAAACAAAAGTCTTCACGCTTCATGTTCCACAAATGAATACCTAGTCTTCAAGGTCACACCAATTTCTTCACTTTCAAAGTCTTCAGAAAGTCTTCAGAATATCAAAGTCTTCAGTTGAAGAACTTCATTTTTAGGGGTCGACTTTCTCTGTAAATATCAAACTCCTCATAGACTTATAGACCTGTGTACACTCACAAACGCATTAGTCCCTTAACCTATAAGTCTTCAATACACCAAAATCACTAAGGGGCACTAGATGCACTTACAATCTCCCCCTTTTTGGTGACTGATGACAACATAGGTTAAGTTTTCAACGGGGATAAACATATGAAGTGTATACACTGATATTGAGGAATTTGATTACAAGATATAGTTGAACTCCCCCTGAAGATGTGCATAGTGAGGAATTTGCTTTTCAGGCAATGCACATTTGAAGAGTTGAATCATGGAGATCTCCCCCTATATCTTGTAATTCATACATGCATTTGATATATAATATGAAGAATTTGAAATGCATGATGAAATATGGTGCCTGATGAGATTCAGCATGCGTGCAAAGTCATTAACGAGGAATAAGCATGCAGAGCATAATGCAACAAAAGTATCAGCGCACCATCGGGTTTAAGATTACAACTCGATCCAAATAAAAGTTTCAGAAGAACGAGAGTTGTAACTTAAAAAAATGCCCTTAATATAGACCCGCTTGAAGACTAACTCGGATTTCTCCCCCTTTGTCATCAAATGACCAAATGGATTGAAACTGAGGACTAACGCCCCTGAAGAATTTCAAGATGATGGAGGAGCGCCAGCGGTGTCGGGGTTGTTTGTTGTAGCAGGGCCTGCCGCAGTGTCGTCCAAATCTTCATACTCATCAGTGTCACGCGATGAAGAATAAGAGCTGGCCACCAAGGAAGAAACTTTGACCTTCTTGAATTTCTTTGGTGGAGGTGCAGACCAGTCAAAGTCTTCCTTGAGACCCATATTCTTCAGATCTGCAGCGCTGTAGACATGAGAGAGAACAGCCCAGGTGCGGTTGAGGGTTTCATGGAGGTAGTAGTGGTTCTTCTTCATTGCATTGTGTGTTGAGGTCATGTTGTGAAGAATTGAACCAAACTGACGTTTGACCCATTTATGATTGCGATCAATCTACTGATGAAGACTGAGGAGTAACTCACGATCAGTCATCACCCTGGGTGCTGTGGCTTGAGGAGTTTGTTTGGGTGAGGTATTTGCGGCAGAGTCATGTGTGGCAGAATCGTCATTGGTAGAGTAAGATGCAGCTTTGCTAAATTGACCATCCAATGGACGAATGCCTTCATCGATCACAGCAGCGGCCTTGCCTTTATCATCAGCTGATGAAACTGTCCGTTTGAGGACTTCAATGGGAGGCAAGTAGCTACCGTGATTCAGAGTGTCAGCTTTGTAATTCAGTGAAGATCTTGCCCTGATGAATCTCATAATCCAAGGAGCATAGGGCTTCAGCTCGAATGGTGACATAGCAATATTGGCCAGAGTCCTCATGAAGAAATCATGGAAGTTGACGGGAACGCCATGAATGATGTTGAAAAGCATATTCTTCATGATGCCAACGACTTCTTCATCATTTGAGTCGTGGCCTTTGATAGGACTCATTGTCTTAGTCAGAATTCGATAGACAGTCCGAGGCACATACAATAATCCTTGACGAGGAATTTGGTTCTTGGGGCCTGCCTTGGCTTCAAAGGCTTCATCAGCACTTGCATATAGTGATTTGAAAGTTCTGGTTCGTTGTAGATACAACGAGCATCATCAACTGGAGGACTGAGTGGTAGAGCACGAAGTAATTCAGTTGCTGGTGCCTTGTAGTGAGTATTTGCAGACATTCAGTCTAATACCCATGTGTTCACATCTTCAGCGTTTCCGGTGATGTGTAGGGTTGCATAAAATTGAAGAATGAGTTCTTCATTCCAGTCACAGATATCAGTGCAGAAATTCAGAAGTCCTGCGTCGTGAAGAACACTGAGGACTGGCTCAAAGCCGGGCAGAGACTCCATGTCCACATGAGGAATATGTGCATGATCGAAGACTTTGTCTTTGTTGAAGAGCACTGAGGAATAGAAATTGGCTTGGCTGGCAGTCCAGAAATGCCTCTTCCTTATGCGAGCAGAATCATATGGATTATAATCAGTGAAGAATACGTGCTCGACAAAGAAATCTTCAGCCTTGAACTTCTGTTTGCTTGAGAACGGATTCTTTTGCTTTGGCAGAGGGGTGTCAGTGAGTTGCATCACCACCTCAGGAATCGCGAGCTCAGGTTCTTCAGGCTGAGGAATTTCTTGTTCCTCAACAGGTGCAGTCTGAGGATCAGCAGCAGTAGGTTCATCACCACTAGTGGCTGGAATTTCTTCATGCACAGAGAGAGTGGGTTGAGTTTCTTCAGAGCCCAATTGAACTGTTGGTGCAGGGGACTGAGGTATCTGTTGGAGCGGGGTGAAGAGAGGAGTATTGGGATGCTGACTTTCCCAAAAGTCATCATTCATCACAGGTGTGGTGCATCCTATATCCACATCTTCATCTTCAATTTCCTCAACACCAGCCTCTTCAGCTGTGAACTGAGGCATAGGTGAGGAAATGACTGGCGTTGAGGGGATTGCGTCCACCTCAATTTCTTCATCAATCTGCTCTGACGAAGCAGCAAAATGATGTTCTTCATCAGATCCGATGGGGATCTCATAGTCTTCTCCAAAAGGAACAAGGTCCTTTGACGGCATGGAGGAAATTGGAACATCATCAATTGGATTTTCAAGTGAGCTGGTCATTGGCTTCATTTTCTTCGCAGCCAAAGAATTTGACACAGCTGATGCCTTCCTTTTCTTCACTGCAGCTCGCTCTGCAGCCTTGGTTTTCTTCACATCAAGTGTACATGGAAGAATTGGAGTTGGTGTAGGCGCAGGAGGAACTGAGGAATCTGGTTGAATTTCTTCAGGCGCAACTGGTGCAGTTGCCCTGACTTCTTCAGCAGCTGGAATGGGATCATCAGCCCTGGAACTAGCATTTTCATCAGCAGCCTGAACTTCATCAGCGGTGCTGGCATGTTCTTCAGTCGGCTGAGCTGAGGCTTCAGCTTGAGGAATTTCATGTTGCTTTGAGGCTGCAACATTTGTGAATTTCTTCGTCAGGTTGACGAATCTGACTTTGGCCCCTTGCCAATCAGCATAATAAGCATCAAAGTTTTTGCTGAGGTCTTGAATTTCAGTCTGGACCTTGAGAAGTTCTTCAGGTGTCATTTTGACAACGTTTTTCTTCAGAAACTTCTCCTTTCTGTACTGAGCTTTCTTGATCTCTCTTGCCTTTTCAAACTTCCATTTCTCTTCAGTGATGAAATGGGTCAGCATGTGATTTTGACCAGCGGTCAGATGAAAATCAGGCATGGGGGTGTTTGGATCCTTGTGCTAGAGATCAATATAATCGAGGATTTTCCTTGGATCCAACAGCAGTGGCACAGATGTGCCTTTGGCTCTAGCGTTCCTTTCTTGGCGATCTCTGATGATTTTCGCAAGTTCATCATCAGAAGCTTCATCATCAGAAGGCACATGGAATGCGACCTGCTTCTTCTTTGGACTTGGCCGAGGACCTCGTCCAGCTGTTGCTTTGGTCTTCAGCAGAGTCGGGCCAGATGATGAAATTGGTGCAGCTGAGGAACTTGCTGAGACACCAGAGGCAATCGAGAAACCAGCAGTCCTTTGACATGTAGTCAAATGCACAGGAGCTGAGGACTTTTTCGGAACTGCTGAGGACTTGGGTGGAGTAGGAGCAGTGTGAGGAATTTGCCGTGAGGGCGCTGCTGAGGAACTTGGCTGTGAGGGCGCTGATGGTGAAGCACTTGGCTTATGAGCGGGCTTCTTTGGCATGGATTTCCTCGGTTGGACCGAGCCCTCAGTAGCAGTAGCAGTGGCAGAATCCTCATTGAATTTCTTCACTGCCTCCTTGGCTTGTCTTGCCAATTTGGCTTGGCGCTTAGCCCATTCTTCAGGAAAGTCCTCACCACGTTTGATGCTTGTGGGATCAGCTACTTGTCCAGGTGCCAATGGAGCTCTTGGGCACGAAGGATTGAGGGCGAATTTCTTCATGTACTTTGGAGTCACATATCTGTATTCCCTCCATTCCCTTGCCCATCTCCGTTCAATCTTCTGAATGCGCACCTTGCGCTGATTTTTGTTTTCCTTGCCATATTTTGCTTCATCAGGTGTGCAATAGTCAGCATAAATTTCCTCAGGGATTTCAAACGCAGTCATAACCTCAGGTTTCTTTCCTCCTTTCTGCGGCTTCTTACCGTCTGCCATATTCTTCAGTTGAGGAATTTGAACAATTGAGTTCTCTGAAGAAGTATGCAGTTTTTCTTCGAGGAACGCTGCAAATGAGTTATGTTGATGAGAACCTAGTGATTCAGCAGCAGACATGAGTACCTGTGAACAGAGTACAGGTGCGAGGAATTTGGAGAGGTCATATGCGTTCTGAGAAGGTTTTTCGAAAAGAACAAGTTTTGAGGAATTTGACCAGATGAGCCTTGAAGAATTTCACTAAGCGATCTTTGTCTTAGGTTCTAGAGTTGTATAGATCGAGGATCCACACAATTGAGGAATCTTGAGGAAAATCATTGCTTAGAAAAACAAATCAAGAGCATAGTTTGTTTGAGGTGTTCATATGTGTGAAGATTTGAAGAATAAACACTTTTGAAGATTTTCAGGAAAGCTTGAGAATCAAAGCAAGTAATAAAAGTAACTTTTAATTACCCGAAATGAAGAACACGACGAACTGAGAAGAACAGATGGGAAGTTCGTCAGGTTAGATCTTCCTTGCCCTAACTCGGCGGAGGAAGACAGCTATGGCGGCAGCGGAGTGAAGATTTCCGCGGTCGGTGTGAGTACGGCGGCGACGAGGTCGAGGCAGCGAAGCTCTTCCTCACCGGCGACGATGGAGTAGCGGTGGCGCTAGGGTTTGAGGAGATCGAGCGGGAGAGAGATGGTCGAGCGGAGTAAATGAAGTGAGAAAGGGGAGAGGGGTATTTATAGACACGGGAAAAACTGTTCGCCCGAAGATTTGGGACGAACGTGCCCCTGCCCTTTCTCCTTCACGCGACATGTGTCACCCACGTACTGTGTAGTGGAGATCGTGTACGGTCGTGGGTGAATAGAATAATGCATCGTGAGATGCGGAACAATTTGAGCGGCAAAACCGAAAATTTGGATAAGATTTGTTTTAAAGTTCCGTTCGCAATTTCTTCAGCTGACAAGGACACAGTGAAGATTTTGAACGAGTTTCAAATAGAACGCACATAAAGAATTTGTGAATAGATTAGGTTGAGTATAGCATAGAGGGGGAAGGGTCCGATCACATTCACTTAGCAGAAAAAAAACAACCTGAAGAAATAGCTATAAGTGAATGCTGTAGAGGACATAAACTCATACATATATATAGCCAATGAAGAAAAACGAAGGAACCAGTGAAGATTTTGAAAAGTTGAAGAATTTGAAAAACTTAAGAATTTCAAAACTGAGGAAAAACTCAAATTGAAGATTTTCAACTTTTTGTGGTGGCGTGACCCACCGTATAAGAATGATGATTTCAGACACCGCGTACAATTGTCGTAGGGTTCTGAGAATCAAATTCTTCATTAATTTCTTCACACTTAGAGTGTTATTCTTCATTGATTGAAGAAAAACGTTTCTTCATGTGTTGCACATCTAAGTCATCAATTTTGCATAAGTGTTAGGATGTGTGTCCTTTTCGAAGAACATTCGAAGATTCTAAGATATTTAGCTCACACCGCAACTTGCTAAATCTCTTCTCATCCAAGGGCTTAGTGAAGATATCAGCTAGCTATTCTTCAGTCTTCACGTGCTCGATAGAGATGTCGCCCTTCAACACATGATCACGAAGAAAATGATGACGAATCTGAATGTGCTTTGTCTTCGAGTGCTGAACTGGGTTGTGAGCAATCTTGATGGCACTCTCATTGTCGCAGAGGAGAGGCACATTCTTCACGTTGACTCCATAGTCCTTGAGTGTTTGCTTCATCCAAAGCAGTTGAGCACAGCAAGAGCCAGCAGCAATGTATTCAGCTTCTGCAGTAGACAGTGATACGCAGTTCTGTTTCTTCGAGGACCAACAGACCAAAGATTGTCCGAGGAAATGACAAGTGCCAGAGGTTGACTGGCGGTCCACATGATCACCGGCATAGTCAGAGTCAGAATATCCAATGAGATCAAAGACAGAGCCCTTGGGGTACCATAATCCTAGTGTTGGTGTGTGAGCTAGATATCGAAGAATATGCTTCACAGCCTTATGGTGTGATTCCTTCAGTGCAGCTTGAAATCGGGCACACATGCAAACACTAAGCATTATATCTGGCCTAGATGCACATAAGTACAATAAAGAACCAATCATGGAGCGGTATACCTTGTGATCGAAGTCAATACCATTTTCATCGGTGCATAGATGGCCTTTTGTGGGCATAGGAATTTTGACGCCTTTGCAATCTTGCATGCCGAATTTCCTCAGTACATCTTTGAGGTATTTCTCCTGAGATATGAATATACCATTGCGCTGTTGACGAATTCGAAGACCTAAGAAGAATTTCAACTCTCCCATCATAGACATTTGATATTCTTCACTCATCATATAGGCAAATTCATCACTATAACATTGGTCAGTACAGCCAAAGATAATATCATCAACATATATTTGGCACACAAACAGTTCACCATCATAAGATTTAGTAAAGAGAGTAGGGTCGAGTGAACCGGGTGTGAAGCCATTCTTCACGAAGAATTCCTTCAATGTATCATACCACGCCCGAGGGGCTTGCTTGAGGCCATAGAGGGCCTTATTAAGTCTGAAGACTTTGTCAGGATTCTTTGGATCTTCAAAACCTGGGGGTTGAGCAGCATATACTTCTTCCTCAAGCTTACCATTAAGGAATGAACTTTTCACATCCATTTGATATAAGATGATATCATGATGATTAGCATAAGCAAGTAATATGCGAATAGCCTCAAGTCTAGCAACAGGTGCAAAAGTTTCATCGAAATCAATTCCTGCAACCTGTGTGTAGCCTTGAGCTACTAGTCGTGCCTTATTCCTTACCACAAGGCCATTTTCGTCTTGCTTGTTGCGGTAGATCCACTTTGTGCCAATGATATTATGCTTGCAAGGATCTGGACGTTTGACCAGTTCCCAGACATTGTTGAGCTCGAACTGATGTAATTCTTTTTGCATAGCCTGAATCCACTCCGGCTCCTAAAATGCTTCATCTACCTTAGTGGGCTCTGTGATAGAGACAAAAGCATAGTGCCCACAAAAGTTAGATAAATGTGAAGCTTTTGAGCATGTGAGAGGCGCTTCAATGTCATCGATGATCTTGTCAACTTGTACTTCTTTTGCAACGCGAGGATGAGCTGGTTGACGTCGAGGTATTTGATCATTTTCCTCAGCACCATTGTCTTCATCATTATCTTCAGGTGCGTCATCTCGACGTTCTTCGCGTACTGGAATGAATTCTTCAGCAAGTTCTTCAGTAGGAATGACATCCTCAGTTGCCTTGAACTTGATAGAATCCTCAGGTGCTGGTTCATCTAACACAGAAGGTAGGTGCTCTCTTTGCGAGCCATCAGTTTCATCGAACCGCACATCTACAGTTTCAACAATCTTGTGAAGAGCGATGTTGAAGACTCTGTAGGTGTGCGAGTCCTTTCCGTAACCAAGCATAAAACCTTCATGTGCTTTCGGTGCAAATTTAGAATTGTGGTGAGGATCTCTAATCCAACATTTTGCGCCGAAGACTTCGAAATAACTCACATTGGGTTTCTTGTCAATGAGGAGTTCATAGGCAGTCTTCTTGAAGAATTTGTGAAGATATACTCTGTTGATGATGTGGCATGCAGTATCAATTGCATCAATCCAAAAACAATGAGGCGTTTTGTATTCATCAAGCATGGTGCGAGCCATCTCAACAAGAGTTCTGTTCTTGCGCTCCACGACGCCATTTTTCTGAGGAGTATAAGGAGCAGATAACTCATGAGTAATACCAAGTTCATCAAGATAGTCATCAAGATCGGAATTCTTGAACTCAGTTCCATTGTCACTTCTGATGTGCTTGATCTTCACACCAAAGTTGGTTGAAGCCCTCGAGGAAAATCGTTTGAAGACTTCCTGCACTTCATGTTTGTAAGTAACAATGTGTACCCATGTGTATCGAGAATAATCATCAACAATGACAAAACCATATAGAGATGCAGCATTAGAGAATGCTGAGTAATGATTTGGTCCGAAGAGGTCCATGTGAAGCAATTCGAATGGACGAGTAGTGGTCATGATAGTCTTCGCTGGATGCTTGGCCTTGGTCATTTTTCCAGCTTCACAGGCTCCGCATAAGTGATCCTTGAGGAATTTGACATTCTCAATGCCAATGACATGCTTCTTCTTCGCAAGCGTGTGCAAATTCCTCATGCCTGCGTGACCAAGTCGTCGATGCCATAGCCAGCCTTCTGAAGCTTTCGCAAGTAGACACACGACTGGTTGTGGTCCTGTAGAGAAATCAACAATATACAAATCTCCTCTCCTAAAGCCTTTGAAGACTTTGGAATTGTCAGCTTCCATAATCACAACACAGCGATACTTGCAAAAGACAAAAACCATATCAAGATCACAAAGCATTGAGACTGACATGAGGTTGTATCCTAAGGACTCAACAAGCATGACTTTGTCCATGTGTTTATCCTTAGAGATCGCAACCTTACCAAGACCCAATACCTGACTTTTGCCTTTGTCAGCAAAGATGATATGCTTCAGATGTGATGGTGATAAGGGAGCATCCATCAAAAGATTCTTGTCACCAGTCATGTGATTTGTACATCCACTATCGAGGACCCATTCAGTGGTTTTGGGTTGATCATCCTGCAGATGAATTAGTGTAACTTACAATCTCATATGCTTCATCAGTGAAGAATATGATATCAAGTTCATCAGATGAATTTCATCAAGCGGTAAACAGATATAGCAGTAGGAGGACGTGTGAAATGAAGATTCATTTCATCATGGTTAGCCTGCGTCCTTTCAGGCATTTTGTCAGGTCCCCAGCAAATTCTTCAGACGTTAAGGCACGTCTGGAGACCTGACCCTGCAGAAGAGATTAGTTCTTTTTCTTCACCTCCCACATCTGAAGGGGTGGCAAAGAGTTCATCACTCTGCGAGCACCATACGAGAATGGTGGCATAGAAGCCAAACCATTTCGTTTCACATAAGAGGGGTTAGGGTAAGCATATGAATAAGCAGGGAAATTCTTCGAGGACTTATGAACATAATGATTTGAAGAATAATGTGCATATCTGTAGCCCTTAGCTCTACCCTGCGAAACAGAGTTGTTAGCACGAAGATGATCATAAGAGGACTTTGATCCAGTTGAGGAATTTGATCAATTTTGCATATACCTTCTGTTTAGATGTGTTTTTATGTTTTAATTAGTGTTTGTGTCAAGTAGAACCTATAGGATAACCTATGATGTTAGTTAATTTGATTCTGCTGAAAAACAGAAACTTTGCACGCACAAAAATAATGTTAGTAATACACAGAAACGTGCTTTTGCGTTGATTATTTTTGCTGTAGATCAATAGACAAATTTCCCTGGACATCCTATTTTGGTAGGATTTTTAGAGTTCCAGAAGTATTCGAGAGTTCCAGATTGCTACAGACTGTTCTGTTTTTGACAGATTCTGCCTTTCGTGTGTTGTTTGCTTATTTTGATGCATCTATGGCTAGTATTAAGTGGTATGAACAATAGAGAACTTGAAATACAGTAGGTTTAACACCAATATAAATAAATAATGAGTTCATTACAGTACCTTATGTGGTGATTTTTCTTTCTTTCACTAACGGAGCTTATGAGATTTCCTGTTGAGTTTTGTGTTGTGAAGTTTTCAAGTTTTGGGTAAAGATTTGATGGACTATGGAATAAGGAGTGGCAAGAGCCTAAGCTTGGGGATGCCCATGGCACCCGAAGATATTCAAGAATATCCAAAAGCCTAAGCTTGGGGATGCCCCCGGAAGGCATCCCCTCTTTCGTCTTCGTTTATCGGTAACTTTACTTGGAGCTATATTTTTATTCGCCACATGATATGTGTTTTGCTTGGAGCGTCTTGTATTATATTAGTATTTGCTTTTTAGTTTACCACAATAATCCTTGCTGTACACACCTTTTGGGAGAAGCCCACTTGATTTAGAATTTATTAGAATACTCTATGTGCTTCACTTATATCTTTTGAGCTAGATAGTTTTTGCTCTAGTGCTTCACTTATATCTTTTAGAGCATGGCGGTGGATTAATTTTGAAGAAATTGTTGATATCTCATGCTTCACTTATATTATTTTGAGAGTCTCCTAAAACAGCATGGTATTTGCTATGGTTATAAAATTGGTCCTAGAATGATGAGCATCCAAGTTGGGTATAATAAAATCTATCATAGGAAGTGAATTGGATGCTATGATCAATTTGATACTTGATAATTGTTTTGAGATATAGGGGTGGTAATAATAAAGTCATGCTAGTTGGGTGATTATGAATTTAAAGAATATTGTGCTAAAGTTTGTGATTCCCGTAGCATGCACGTATGGTGAACCGCTTTGTGATGAAGTTGAAGCATAATTTTATTTATTGATTGTCTTCCTTATGAGTGGTGGTCGGGTACGAGCGATGGTCTTTTCCTACCAATCTATCCCCCTAGGAGCATGCGCGTAGTACTTTGTTTTCAATGACTTGTAGACTTTTGCAATAAGTACATGAGTTCTTTATGACTAATGTTGAGTCCATGGATTATACGCACTCTCACCCTTCCACCATTGCTAGCCTCTCTTGTGCCGCACAACTTTCATCGGTACCATACACCCACCATATACCTTCCTCAAAACAGCCACCATACCTACCAATTATGGCATTTCCATAGCTATTCCGAGATATATTGTCATGCAACTTTCCACTGTTCCGTTTATATGACATGCATCATTATTGTCATATTGCTCTTTGCATGATCATGTAGTTGACATCGTATTTGTGGCAAGGCCACCTTCATAATTTTCATACATGTCACTCTTGATTCATTGCATATCCCAGTACACCGCCGGAGGCATTCATATAGAATCATATCTTGTTCTAGTATTGAGGTGTAATCTTGAGTTGTAAGTAAATAAAAGTGTGATGATCTTCATTATTAGAGCATTGTCCCAGTGAGGAAAGGATGATGGAGACTATGATTCCCCCACAAGTCGGGATGAGACTTCGGACTTTAAAAAAAAGAAAGAGAAAGGCCAAATAAAAAAAAGAGAATGGCCAAATAAAAAAATGAGAGAAAAAGAGAGAAGGGACAATGCTACTATCCTTTTTACCACACTTGTGCTTCAAAGTAGCACCATGATCTTCATGAGAGAGAGTCTCCTATGTTGTCACTTTCATTTACTAGTGGGAATTTTCATTATAGAACTTGGCTTGTATATTCCAATGATGGGCTTCCTCAAAAATGCCCTAGGTCTTCGTGAGCAAGCGAGTTGGATGCACACCCACTTAGTTTCTTTTGTTGAGCTTTCATATATTTATAGCTCTAGTGCATCCGTTGCATGGCAATCCCTACCCACTCACATTGATATCTATTAATGGAATCTCCATAGCCGTTGATACGCCTAGTTGATGTGAGACTATCTTCCTTCTTTTTTATCTTCTCCACAACCACCACTCTATTCCACATATAGTGCTATGTCCATGGCTCACGCTCATGTGTTGCGTGAAAGTAAAAAGTTTGAGATTACTAAAGTATGAAAAAAAATTCTTGGCTTGTCATCGGGGTTGTGCATGATTAAATACTTTGTGTGATGAAGATAGAGCAACAGCCAGACTATATGATTTTGTAGGGATAACTTTCTTTGGCCATGTTATTTTGAGAAGACGTGATTGCTTGATTAAGTATGCTTGAAGTATTATTATCTCTTATGTCAATATGAACTTTATTTTGAACCATTTGGATCTGAACATTCATGCCACAATAAAAAAAATTACATTGAGAATTATGCAAGGTAGCATTCCACATCAAAAATTCTGTTTTTATCATTTACCTACTCGAGGACGAGCAGGAATTAAGCTTGGGGATGCTTGATACGTCTCCAACGTATCTATAATTTTTGATTGTTCCATGCTATTATATTACCTATTTTGGATGTTTATGGGCTTTACTTTACACTTTTATATCATTTTTGGGACTAACCTACTAACCGGAGGCCCAGCCCATATTGCTGTTTTTTTGCCTATTTCAGTATTTCGAAGAAAAGGATTATCAAACGGAGTCCAAATGGAATGAAACCTTCGGGAGCGTAATTTTTGGAACGAACGTGATCCAGAGGACTTGGAGTGCAAGTCAAGAAGCAGTCGAAGCGGCCACGAGGGTGGAGGGCGCCCCCCCCTACTGGGCGCGCCCCCCTATCTCGTGGGCCCCTCGGGCGTCCAGCGACCTACTTCTTCCTCCTATATATACCCACGTACCCTGAGAACATCATAACAGACCACGAAAACCTAATTCCACCACCGCAACCTTCTGTATCCGCGAGATCCCATCTTGGAGCCTTCGCCGGTGCTCCGCCGGAGGGGGAATCGATCACAGAGGGCCTCTACATCATCTCCAAGGCCTCTCCGATGAGTTGTGAGTAGTTTACCACAGACCTTCGGGTCCATAGCTATTATCTAGATGGCTTCTTCTCTCTCTTTGGATCTCAATACCATGTTCTCCTTGATCTTCTTGGAGATCTATTCGATGTAACTCTTTTTGCGGTGTGTTTGTCGAGATCCGATGAATTGTGGGTTTGTGATCAAGTTTATCTATGAGAAATATTTGAATCTCCTCTGAATTCTTTTATGTGCGATTAAGTTATCTTTGCAAGTCTCTTCGAATTATCAGTTTGGTTTGGCCTACTAGATTGATCTTTCTTGCAATGGGAGAAGTGCTTAGCTTTGGGTTCAATCTTGCGGTGTCCTTTCCCGGTGACAGCAGAGGCAGCAAGGCACGTATTGTATTGTTGCCATCAAGGATAAAAAGATGGGGTTTATATCATATTGCATGAGTTTATCCCTCTACATCATGTCATCTTTCTTAATGCGTTACTCTGTTCTTTATGAACTTAATACTCTAGATGCATGCTGGATAGCGGTCGATGTGTGGAGTAATAGTAGTAGATGCAGGCAGGAGTCGGTCTACTTGTCATAGACGTGATGCCTATATACATGATCATGCCTAGATAATCTCATAATTATTCGCTTTTCTATCAATTGCTCGATAGTAATTTGTTCACCCACCATAATACTTATGTTGTCTTGAGAGAAGCCACTAGTGAAACCTATGGCCCCCGGGTCTATATTTTATCATATACGCTTTCAATCTACTTTTATTTGCATCTTTACTTTTCCAATCTATATCAAAAAATACCGAAAATATATTTATCTCATTATATTATCTCTATCAGATCTCACTTTCACAAGTGGCCGTGAAGGGATTGACAACCCCTTTATTGCGTTGGTTGCGAGTTCTTGTTTGTTTGTGTAGGTGTGTGGGACTTTTGAGGAGCCTCCTACTAGATTGGTACCTTGGTTCTCAAAAATTGAGGGAAATACCAACGCAAGCTCAAGACGTAGCATCATCTCAATGGATTTAGATGGTGCCCTATTTAACGTGAATGCAGCTGTATCTAATGCATAACCCCAAAACAATAGTGGTAAATCGGTAAGAGACACCATAGATCGTACTATATTTAATAAAGTACAGTTACGATGTTCGGACATACCATTATGCTATGGTGCTCCAGGTGGCATGAGTTTGTGAAACTATTCCACATTGTTTTAATGAAGGCCAAACTCGTAACTCAAATATTCGCCTCTATGATTAGATCGTAGAAACTTTATTTTCTTCTTATGATGATTCTCCACTTCACTCTGAAATTCTTTGAACTTTTCAAATGTTTCAGACTTATGTTTCATCAAGTAGATATACCCATATGTGCTCAAATCATCTGTTAAGGTCAGAAAATAAGGAGACCCACATCTGCTCAACACTCATCGGACCATATACATCAGTATGTATTTATTTCCAATAAGTTAGTTGCTCGCTCCATTGTCCCGGAGAACGGAGTCTTAGTCATCTTGCCCGTGAGGCATGGTTCGCAAGCATCAAGTGATTCATAATCAAGTGATTCCAAATGTCCATCCGCGTGGAGTTTCTTCATGCACTTTACACCAATATGACCTAAATGGCAGTGCCACAAGTATGTTGCACTATCATTATCAACTTTGCATCTTTTGGCATCAATATTATGTGTATCACTACGATCGAGATGCGATAAACCATTTATATTAAGTGTATGACCATAGAAGGTTTTATTCATGTAAACAGAACAACAATTATTCTTTGACTTAAATGAATAACCATATTGCAATAAACATCATCTAATCATATTCATGCTCAACGCAAACACCAAATAACATTTATTTTAGGTTCAACACTAATCCCGAAGGTAAAAGGAGTGTGCGATGGTGATCTTATCAACCTTGGAATTATTTCCAACACACATCATCACCTTGTCCTTAACTAGTCTCTGTTCATTTTGCAACTCCTGTTTCGAGTTACTACTCTTAGTAACTGAACTAGTATCAAATACTGAGGGGTTGCTATAAACACTAGTAAAGTATACATCAATAACATGTATATCAAATATACCTTTGTTCACTTTGTCATCCTTCTTATCCGCCAAGTATCTAGGGTAGTTCCACTTCCAGTGACCGTTCCCTTTGCAGTAGAAGGACTCAGTTTCAGGCTTAGGTCTAGCTTTGGGCTTCTTCATGGGAGTGGCAACTTGCTTGCCATTCTTCTTGAAGTTCCCTTTCTTTTCCTTGCCCTTTTACTTGAAACTAGTGGTCTTGTCAACCATCAACACTTGATGCTTTTGATTTCTACCTTTGCCTATTTCAGCATCACGAAGAGCTTGGGAATTGTTTCTGTTATCCCTTGCATATTGTGTTCATCACGAAGTTTTAGTAACTTAGTGATAGTGACTAGAGAACTCTGTCAATCACTATCTTATCTGGAAGATTAACTCCCACTAGATTCAAGTGATTGTAGTACTCAGACATTCTGAGCACATGCTCACTGGTTGAGCTATTCTCCTCCATCTTGTAGGCAAAGTACTTTTCTGAGGTCTCATACCTCTTAACACGGGCATGAGTCTGAAATACAAATTTCAACTCTTGGAACATCTCATATGCTCCATGGCGTTCAAAACATTTTTGAAGTCCCGGTTCTAAGCCGTAAAACATGGTGCACTAAACTATCAAGTAGTCATCATACCGAGCTTGTCAAATGTTCATAACGTATGCATCTGCTCCTGCAATAGGTCCGTCACCTAGCGGTGCATCAAGAACATAATTCTTCTATGCAGCAATGAGGATAATCCTCAGATCACGGACCAAGTCCGCATAATTGCTACTATCATCTTTCAACTTATTTTTCTCTAAGAACATATCAAAAAAATGGGGAGCTAGATCGCGAGCTATTGATCTACAACATAGTTATGCAAATACTATCAGGACTAAGTTCATGATAAATTAAAGTTCAATTATTCATATTACTTAAGAACTCCCACTTAGATAGACATCCCTCTAGTGATCTAAATGATCACATGATCCATATCAACTAAACCATGTCCGATCATCACGTGAGATGGACTAGTTTTGAATGGTGAACATCACTATGTTGATCATATCTACTATATGATTGACGCTCGACCTTTCGGTCTCAGTGTTTCGAGGCCATATCTGCATATGCTAGGCTCGTCAAGTTTAACCCGAGTATTCTGCGTGTGCAAAACTGGCTTGCACCCGTTGTATGTCAACATAGAGCTTATCACACCCGATCATCACGTGGTGTCTCGGCACGACGAACTGTCGCAGCGGTGCATACTCAGGAAGAACACTTATACCTTGAAATTTAGTGAGAGATCATCTTATAATGCTACCACCATACTAATCAAAATAAGATGCATAAAGGATAAACATCACATGCAATCAATATAAGTGATATGATATGCCATCATCATCTTGTGCCTTTGATCTCCATCTCCAAAGCACCGTCATGATCACCATCGTCACCGGCTTGACACCTTGATCTCCATCGTAGCATCGTTGTCGTCTTGCCAACTATTGCTTCTATGACTATCGCTACCGCTTAGTGATAAAGTAAATCAATTACATCGCGATTGCATTTCATACAATAAAGCAACAACTATAAGGCTCTTGCCAGTTGCCGATAACTTTTACAAAACATGATCATCTCATACAATAATTTATATATCATCACGTCTTAACCATATCACATCACAACATGCCCTGCAAAAACAAGTTAGACGTCCTCTACTTTGTTGTTGCAAGTTTTACGTGGCTGTTACGGGCTTAGCAAGAACCGTTCTTACCTACGCATCAGAAACCACAACATTTTTTTGTCAAGTGTGCTCTTTTAACCTTCTACAAGGACCGGGCGTAGTCACACTCGATTCAACTAAAGTTGGAGAAACATACACCCACTAGACACCTGTGTGCGAAGCATGGCGGGAGAGCTAGTCTCATGAACGCGGTCATGTAATGTCGGTTTGGGCCGCTTCATCCAACAATACCGCCGAATCAAATTATGACATGCTGGTGGAAGTATGACTATTATCGCCCACAACTCTTTGTGGTCTACTCGTGCATATAACATCTACGCATAGACCTGGCTCGGATGCCACTGTTGGGGAACGTAGTATTTCAAAAAAAATCCTACGATCACGCAAGATCTATCTAGGAGAAGCATAGAAATGAGCGGGGAGAGTGTCTCTACGTACCCTCGTAGACCGAAAGCGGAAGCGTTTAGTAACGAGGTTGATGTAGTCGAACGTCTTCGCGATCCAACCGTTCAAGTACCGAACGCACGACACCTCCGCGATCTGCACACGTTCAGCTCGGTGACGTCCCTCAAATTCTAGATCCAACTGAGGCTGAGGGAGAGTTTCGTCAGCACGACGGTGTGGTGACAATGATGATGAAGTTACCGGCGTAGGGCTTTGCCTAAGCACTACGACGATATGACCGAGGTGTAAAACTGTGGAGGGGGGCACCGCGCACGGCTAAGAGATTGTCTATTGTGCCTTTGGGGTGCCCCCTGCCCCCGTATATAAAGGAGGAGGGGAGGAGGCCAACCAACAAGGGCCGCGCCAGGGAGAGGGGAGTCCTACTAGGACTCCAATCCTAGTAGGATTCGGCCCCACCCGTTTTTCCTTCTACCGAAGGGGGAAAAGGGGAAGGAGAGGGAGTAGGAGAAGGAAAGGGGGGTGGCGCCCCCTTCCCAAGTCCAATTCGGCCTCCTCCCTTGCAGGGAGGGTGCACCAGCCCCTTGTGGGCTGGTTAGCCTCCCTCCTATGGCCCATAAGGCCCATATCTTTCCCCCGGGGGTTCCGATAACCTCCCGGTACTCTGGAAAAATGCCCGAATCACTCGGAACCATTCTGATGTCCGAATGCAACCTTCCAATATATGAATCTTTACCTCTCGACCATTTCGAGACTCCTCGTCATGTCTGTGATCTCGTCCGGGACTCTGAACAAACTTCGGTCATCAAATCACATACTCATAATACAAATCGTCATTGAACGTTAAGCATGCGGACCCTACGGGTTCGAGAACTATGTAAACATGACTGAGACACATCTCTGGTCAATAACCAATAGTGGAACCTGTATGCTCATATTGGCTCCTACATATTCTACGAAGATCTTTATCGGTCAAACCGCATAACAACATACGTTGTTCCCTTTGTCATCGATATGTTACTTGCCCGAGATTCGATCGTCAGTATCATCATACCTAGTTCAATCTCGTTACCGGCAAGTCTCTTTACTCGTTCTGTAATGCATCATCCCGTGACTAACTCATTAGTCACTTTGCTTGCAAGGCTTATAGTGATGTGCATTACCGAGAGGGCCCAGAGATACCTCTCCAATGCACGGAGTGACAAATCCTAATCTCGATTTATGCCAACCCAACAAGCACCTTCGGAGACACCTGTAGAGCATCTTTATAATCACCCAGTTACGTTGTGACGTTTGATAGCACACAAGGTGTTCCTCCGGTATTCGGGAGTTGCATAATCTCATAGTCAGAGGACATGTATAAGTCATGAAGAAAGCAATAGCAATAAAACTAAATGATCGTTATGCTAAGCTAACGGATGGGTCTTGTCCATCACATCATTCTCTAATGATGTGATCCCGTTCATCAAATGACAACACATGTCTATGGCTAGGAAACTTAACCATCTTTGATTAACGAGCTAGTCAAGTAGAGGCATACTAGGGACACTCTATTTTGTCTATGTATTCGCATATGTATCAAGTTTACGGTTAATACAATTCTAGCATGAATAATAAACATTTATCATGATAAGGAAATATAAATAATAACTTTATTATTGCCTCTAGGGCATATTTCCTTCAGTTGGTGATAGTTCACCTTTCAACTATGTTGTCAATGGCAATGAGTACAACATGGTCTATTACCTTACCAGTGGCATCTATCCTCCATGGGCCACATTTTTTAAGACTATTCACAAACCAAAAGGTAACAAGAGATATCACTGAATCTGCTAGAAAGTATGTTGAGAAACCTTTTGGTGTGCGTCAACGATAATTTGTGATTGTATGTGGCCCTACTGAGTATTGGAAGCCCGAGACCCTATGAAAGATCATGACAACATGTATTACCTTGAACAACATGGTCATCGAGGATGAGAGAGAGGACTTGGAGAACTTTTGGTATCTGTTCAATGGCCAACAAGTTGAGCCAACGCGTAACCCTCACATGATTGAAGTCTTCCCCCAAGCACACCAAAGGATCAAGAACAGTCAAGCTTACAACCGACTTCAAGAAGATCCTATTGAGCATCATTGGCGGCTCCGAAGCACTTGATTTTTGTGCTTTAATCATGTCTATATGAATTCTTAGTTCATTTGAAATGTATGTTGTGTTTGAATTTGAATGGTTTATGTTCCTGGTTTTTTAGATAGCTTACCATCCATGTCAAATGGTTTATGTTCATTCCCCGCAAAAAAACAGTTTATGTTCGAGAGCGTTAAAGTGTTATGTATTCAAATTGTGTGCACTTCCTTGTACAAGTTTTTCATTTTCATGTTCCCTAAGTTTGGAAATTTGTGAAACCATTTTTTTTCAGGGTAGGGCATCTGCTAGCCGCAGAACAGTGATTTTCCTAAAAGAATTCGCTTAAAGTGAAGCATCAAAAGGATACAAAGACAATGTGCACACAGCTGGGATGCACACGGCCAACACCAAAGCATACACATAAAAACACGCCGGTAACTACTAGTTAAATTATATAAGAATTGATAAAGTAGGATGGTGAGCAATTTTGTCAGTTTTAGTATAAGAGATATGCCACAAATGCCCCAACAAAAATGTCCTTTATTATAAAGAAAAAAGCTAACGATTTTGTCATCCGAATGCAAATTGCAGGTGCTTGGCCATGTGGGAGGTGTGTGATGTTCATTGCAACTTAGAGCCTGTTCGGCAACACTCCAGCTCCGAACTCCACGACTTCCACGACTGAAGCGGGTGGAGCGGTGCCGAACGCATCAGGTCTCAAAATCTGATACTGGGAACGGAGTGGCGCACAATGCAATTTCACGGAGCAGCATAACCCTCGCTCCTCGTTTCAGCAGAATCAGGAGCTGGTTGAAATTACAGAAAGTGCCACCGCCAAGTGCCACCAACGAAACGGTACGAGTCTATTTAACGCTCTGCCGGAGAGCCAGCCGAACGGTCCTTTCACAAGGCGTTCGATCGGGAGAGTGCTTCGTGCGCGGTTCGGAGCGGAGCGACTGTTTTTTTTTTTTTTTTTTTTTTTTTGAGGGAGCGACTGGTTTTTTCTGAAGTAGAGGATTGCCGAACAGGCCCTTAATTTGAAAGCGAGTACGTGCAAGTCACTGGGTTTTAAAAGGAGCAACTCAAGATTTTGTAGGTTCAAATCAACAGGGCTATATTGCTGGAATAAAATTTTAAATTTATGTTGTTCAGCTTTATTATATATATAGTGTATGAATCCTTTTATGACGCTAAATTTGAGCCGGCTTACTGGCTAGCCACACTCACCTGCGCATGTCAGGTTGCTGTTTTGAACCCCATACCCGTTTTAAATTATTAATATATTTTTACTAGAGGGTTCTCCGGAAAAAAACCAGGCCATACACCCTGTCCCTGACAGCGAGTCCCATGCCATGACGGCGCGACTCGTCAGCATCGCGAACGTATAGAAACGAGATTTGAACCGTATATGCACGTCTATGCCAAGTTACGGAACCAGTTCAATGTATTTTGCAAGTTCAGACACTAAAGTGCACATTCATGGCAAGTTCAAGCACCAGTGGTGTATTTACCTCTAGTTTTAACAACTGGTACCTCGTCATCAAGTGAGTCGGTATGGTAGTTATATGCATGGGTGTACGATAATTCCCTGGGACCAACCTATAATGACGCCCCTAATAATGATAACAAGGACCTAACTAAACCCAGTAACAAAGTTAGACCCTGTAAATAATGTCATCACAACTCAAATCCATGTCTGCAACTTCCACAATGGCATGGACGAATCCCTCCAATTCTATCGGTGTTTTTTCAGCCCTTAATTTGGGACTTGCTTCTCTTGATTCTGCGAGATCGTGTTCTCAGTTTGTTGCAGGAAACTCCTGAAAGAAGTTGCTATTGTGATACTACAATGTCAGGAAATCCTGACCCTATGAATCTGGGTTACAGACGTGACCCGTCCTAAAATTCACTGTGCTCCTTGAAGCATCTCTAAAAGCAGAAAGATAATTTAGCGACTAAAAATTGGTTTTAGCGATGAAGAGAGATGATTATTGTCGTGAGAAAAGTTTCAGCGTTTTTCAGCGGACCAAAAAATTGACTTGTTCTATTATCACACAATATATTTGTGCCCTGCATCCTCGAAATTCGTCAAGCAAGCTGCTCCCGTTGCCACGTTTTTGCTCGGTGCCCGTTTTCAGTTTCGTCACTAGTGCTAGGTGTAGTCCGTCTCTGTCTGAATGTAACACTAGCTTGCATGGTAGGCTAGTTCTTCTAATCCAGTCATTGGGCTATGGTAATGTAATCAGTGCACTCTTATTTAGATGATGACAAAACGCTTCCTACTCGATCATCTCTGAACTAAACAATTTGCCTCTGCAGGAGGCTTACTCCACTACAAACTCCTGTTTGTTCTTCCTACTTGACTACACTCATCATCGACTTGCCTCAAGCTTGACACTATCCTGCCTGCCCTCAAACAAATGTCCTAATGACCAATGTCTATGCCCCCACACCCCCCACATCCAGACAACTAGAAACTGAATTTCTAGATGAACTAAAAAACTGAGAGCCACCTATAGATACACCCTGGCTACTCACAGGAGATTTAAACCTAATCCGCTTCTCCCGCAAAAAAACAACCCTAATTTTCACAGGGAAAATGCGGATGCCTTCAACAACAGTATTGACCATCTTGAACTTGTTGAACTGCCGCTCCTAAATAGACAATTCACATGGTCAAATAATCGGTCCTTGCCTACTCTGGGCCATACCTGGCCGCTACCTCAAATACAAAAAGAAAACAAATGTTCGTCCATTCTAGAAATGTTCACTGATTTAAGAATTGTTTAAAAAAATATTCACAATTTTTTATTTTTTTATGCAAATAGTATATAATTTTCTTGAATAAAAAAATATTCTTGATTTTAGAAAATGTCTGAAATTTGTAATAGTGTTCATGAATTTAAAAAATGCTCATGATTCCAAATATGTTCACAAGTTTTAAAAAATATTCATGATTTCATGAAATTCGATGATGCAACAAAATGTGATATTGTCCATTGGAGATTATGATTTTTTTTCTCCCATTGCAATGCATGGGCCCTTTTGCTACTAACTCCAAATTAGTGATCCAACTTCTAGATCTCCACGAGGAATTCAAACCTTTACCCTCATTATTAATAAAACTCAGGTCTATTTATTTCCCGCACCTTGCAACGGACCATTCGTGAATTATTTTCCTTTTGGAAACAAAGAGGCAAGGTACATACTGTAGTCGAAGCTACAGGAGAGTGTAACTAGATTTTTTTTTCTTTTTGTATTTTTTTCTGCTTGCAAAAGGACACCATCAATTTTGGGGTTTGGGGTTTGGGGTTTCTCTTGAACATTGTTAAAATTTATCAACAGTTATTAGATTTAATATTTTTGAAAAATTATCAAGAGTTTTAATATTTTTTATTTATTCAAATATATTTTAAAGTTTGCTAAAAAAAATTATAGTGGCAACTTCACCCACAACTTTCAACCGCGACCAACAATTATTTTTATTTTTGCCTCAGTTGGAAGGTCACTATTAACTTGCGACCGGGCCCAACTTTTTTCCTCCAGTTGTAAGTTAACCCTTAACACACGACTGGATTCGATGTTTCTACCATACAATAGAAATGCTGAAATATTCGTGCAAACTTTGATCGAGCTGAGTTCCGCGCGGAAGCTATATCTCGTATTAAGCGAGACCGAAGAAGCTCTCGCTGAAGAGTCCGCAGTAATGGGCCGGCCCATTAGCGCATAGTAAAACATGAGAAATAGGGAGGAGAAGAGGGCATTTCCTAAACGGCGCCCGTTGCGCCCGTTCCAGGCATCGGCGCAAACGGGCGCACACCCCCCGCCGCACCTTCTCGCTGCCCTGGGCCGGCCCAATAATATCATCAAAGCAAAAAATCTCCGTGCGAGAGGCAGGGGTCGAACACAGGGCCGCTGGATTGAGAGTGCAGCGCCCTAACCACCAGGACAACGACACACTTGTGCTAGTAAACTTCTTTCCTTTCATTTAATCTTTACCTATGTTGTTCGTTGGTCATTTTCTGGATGTTCTTCTTCTTGTTCCTTGTTCCTTTTTCTTTTCTCATTTCCTTTTCTTTCTTTCCTTAAACGTGCAAACTCTTTATCAAATTTGTGAACTTTTCAAATTCAATGAACTTTAATCAAAATCGATGAACTATGTTTCTTTTTTGCTAAGCGCGAGATTTATTTTCCAATTTGGTAACTTTATTTCATATCGATGAACTTTCTTTCAAAATTGATGAACATTTTTCAAAATTGATGAACATTTTTCAAAATTGATGAACTATTGTCAAATTTGATGAACTTTGAAAAATATTCAGTGTGTATAAAAAATGTTCATCATGTATAGAAATTTTGTTCAGCGTGCATTCAAAATGAGTTCATCGTATTTAAAAAAAATGTTTTACGTGTATTTGAATATTGTTCACCATACACAGAATTTTCGGACACGTACTGAACATTTTGTGAAAATATGTTGAACAATTTGCGAATACACATTGAACATTGTGTAATATATACTGAACAAAATTAAAAAACATACTGAACAATTGTATACTCATTGAATAACCAAAACCAAAATAGAATACACGATGAACATTATTTATATCCATTGAACATTTTAAATAATACACGATGACCATTTTTTATATCCATTGAATAACCAAAACCAATTATGTATCCTGAACATTTTTTATATCCATTGAACATTTTAAATAATGTACGATGAACATTTTTGAAACAATATGAATATATGTGTCGAACAATTTTTGAATACGCATTCAACATTTAGTAAAAACGTTTTTCAAATTGATGAACGTTTTTCAAATTCAATGGACTTTCGTTGAATAGGGGCAACATTTTTTGCATGTTCACAAACTTTTTTCCGAAATCTGTGAAGTTTCAATTATTTTTAAAAGAAAATCATGTATGGGATGGTAGTTTTTAAAGTGTCGGAGCTGCATTCTATCACTAGTAACGACGTGCCGTAGGGGTTAGCCGAACGTTGTAGGTAGCGAAGGGCATGAGTTCGATTTCTAACGGGAGCGTATTTTTTTGAATTCTATTCGACATTCAGCTTTCAACTGGGCTTCGAAACAGCAGCCCACTAACCATCCCTGTAGGCGCCAGGTATGGTAACCGGCGCAGAAGGCGCCCGTTAGGAGCCCACATCATTGTGTTTGTTCCCGATAGCCAGCCCAACTCTCACGTTACCCTCTAGTTTTCCCCTAGGGTTTTCTAGGGTACCCGATCTCCTCCGGCGACCTAGCCGGAGTCACCTTGAATCCTTGCTGGTGGTCGTGGCCCTCACGATCGCTAGCAAGTCCTATCTTTTCTGGGGCGCGGGAGCAAGGCAGCATGGCGGAACCGGGTAATGGTAAGGCGAGAAGGGAGACGGAAGGGGAAGCGATTGAGAAGGCGAACAGAGAAGAGGCGAGAATGGCGGCGGCTGCAGCGGCAGGATCCACTATCGCGCCCGCCCTGGGCGAGGTGGCTAGTGGAGGTACAGGCGGAGGGAGAGGAAGTATTGATACGGTGGTAGATGAGGAAGAAGAACCGAATCCGCTGGTCAGATCGGAAGACGAGGAAGAGTATGACTATTATGGGGGGCCGGAGCCAGAGCTCGCTGATCGTTTCGCGGGGATGAAGCTGCAGGGAGAAGAAGAGGAAGCTTTGGATTTTTCAGGGGAAGTGGAAGATCTTATCCAAGATGTAAGGTGGCTGGGGCTGTTTAGAGTGCATACCACAAGGCCTTTTAGCCACTCGGCGCTGTTAAATCAGATGCGTAATGCTTGGTCGGCGGCGCAGGGGGTGACCTTCAACATCAAGGGCCCCAATCTTTTTTTGGTACAATGCCATTGTTTGGGAGATTGGAGAAGAATTATGGATGGGGGTCCGTGGCTTTTCCGAAGTGCACCGATAGTCATTCAGGAATATGATGGTTACTCGGATGTAAACAGCTATAATCTTCACAAGATTCCGGTGTGGGTAAGAATAAAAGGACTCCCAGATGGACTTACAAGGAGGAAACAGTTAGCAGAGAGAGTTGCAGCTAAGGTGGGCGAACCGCCGTTCACAGTGCTGGTTAATGAAGGGAGGATAAACCCAATGAGCACACTTCATGCCCGGGTGTTTCTGGATGTTAACAAACCCTTAGTTTGTTTTGTGCAATTACTTTGAAGGAGATGATCAAGTACCCAGTCTTTTATGAGAAGTTGCCTGACTTTTGCTTTGCCTGTGGCTTGATGGGTCATCTAGTGGAGGAATGTGGCGATGGAATTCATGATCCTTCGTCGCTAGAGTGGGGTGACTGGTTGCTACGGGAACCTGGACCGATTTTTGGCAGCTCGACAGCGAGTAGGAGGGGAGGTACAGGGAGGGGACGTGGAAGAATGGGGGGCAGAGGAGAGAGAGGGGGAGGATCGGGATGGCAGGCAGCGGAAGGCAGGGGAAGAGGAGGGAGAGCACCAGGTGGTCGAGGAGGTGTGTGGGAAGAACCAGCTGCTATGGATGCTATGAAGCTAGGTGTGGAGGAGTCAGGGGGCAATAATAATGTGAGGAAGAGATTGGTCTCACCTGATGGCACGCTGAATATAAGGGGGCAGCCGGTTCCAAACTTGCTTGGCAAAGTAGGCAATACAGTGCTGATGATTGAGGGAACTTCGACGAGCTCTAACCCGGGCCAAGTCACACCGGGAAAGGTTCCAGTGGTCAAGCGGAGGCAGCAAGATGGGAGTGAGGTGGTACTGCAGGGAGATGATACTGATGTCGATATGATGAATGAGGCGGCCTCCATGCCGGAGGACCGCCGGTCCCAATGAACTCACTATGTTGGAACTGTCGTGGTTTGGGTAACCCCGCGACAGTTCGAGAGGTGCGTGAATTCACCACCAAATTTACCCCGGCCGTGCTATGCCTGGTTGAAACACAACTTCCGAGGGCGCGTGTCGAACTTCTGGCTCAATCTTTCGGGTATGATAAGGTTTTTGCAATTGCTAGCTCTGGTAGGAGCGGGGGTCTTGTAATATACTGGAATGATGAAATAAAATTGGAAGTTATTGGGTATTCTAGGTATCATATTGACTGCACAATAAGTAACTTAGGTACCTCACCTTGGAGACTAACCTGCATATATGGCGAGGCCCGGGTGGCCGATCGGTACAAAACGTGGGACACCCTATGCTCTATTGCAGGTACTTCTGGCCTACCTTGGGTGGCGCTAGGAGATTTTAATGAAGTCTTGGTACAAGCTGAACATGAAGGAGTGAACCAAAGGGCGCCCATTCAAATGCAGGGGTTCAGAGATGCTCTGGATACGTGCGGGTTGGCGGACCTGGGATATAAGGGAAGAATGTGGACATTTGAAAAGAGAGTTGCTGGAGGGTCTTACACAAGAGTTCGTCTAGACCGTGCAGTTGCTGATGTGGTTTGGAACACGATATTTCCGTTTGCAGAGGTAGAAAACTTATCATCGGTGTGCTCGGACCACGGCCCGATATTGCTCAAACTAGCAGATGGGGAGAGTACTCAAGGTACTAGAAAGTTCAAATATGAGATGATGTGGGAACGACACACTGATTTCAAACCCTTTGTTCATTCAGAATGGGAGGAAGGACCTCGGGCAGCCTCTGTTCATGATATACATGACAAGCTAAAAGATTTGGGTGAAAATCTGATGCATTGGGATAAACACACTTTTGGTAACGTGAAGAGGGAGATTAAGCAATTGAAACGATAGCTAGATGCTCTGAAAAATACGCAGGGACGTACTGGCCCGAGTAGGCTGGAGATTAAAATAACGGATCGCCTAGTCGAGCTATATCACAGAGAAGAAATTTTGCAGAGACAGAGGTCTAGGGTAGACTGGCTCACCTACGGGGATAAAAACACTCACTATTTTCAGATGAGAGCTTCGATGCGACGCAGGAAGAACAGAATCAAAGCCCTGACCAGAGAGGACGGGCAAGTGATCGAGGAAGTGGCTGAACTGGAAGAGATGGTTGTCGTGGTTCTAAGTCTGACAGTAGAGTGGGGGGTAGGTATGGAGAGGCAAGGTCCTAGCTATGGAGAGGTTGTAAACACAAGAGATGTACGAGTTCAGGCCCTTCTCGGAGGAAGTAAAAGCCCTATGTCTCGGAGCCCGGAGGCGGTCGAGTGGATTATGTGTATATGAATTACAGGGGTGCCGAACCCTTCTGCCTATGGAGGGGGGTGGCTTATATAGAGTGCGCCAGGACCCCAGCCAACCCACGTAATGAAGGATTTAAGGTACATTAAGTCCGGGGCGTTACTGGTAACGCCCCACATAAAGTGTCTTTACTATCATAAAGTCTACTTAATTACAGACCGTTGCAGTGCAGAGTGCCTCTTGACCTTCTGGTGGTCGAGTGAGTCTTCGTGGTCGAGTCCTTCAAGTCAGTTGAGTGAGTCCCTCGTAGGTCGACTGGAAGGTGATCTCTTCTAAGGGTGTCCTTGGGCAGGGTACTTAGATCAGGTCTGTGACCCTACCCTAGGTACATGACTCCATCATTAGCCCCCGAATGGATTGAGGCTTGAGTGATGAAGGAGTTGATGTTGTTTCCGATTAGCCTTCGCATTCTGGTCGTGCATTGTTTTGAACCAAAAAATCTCTTCGTTGATAGTGAGCAACTTTTCTTCAGTCGACTCGATCCATTCTTTTCCTTCGTCGAGTGATCTTTTGGACTTCGCCGATTTCCGAGCGACGGATCACAGGAAATCCCGCGTCTGGCAGACCGATCTGCCGTTCGCGGATTCCGCGGGATACGAAATTTGGGGAAGCGCGCGAAGCGGGGCGGACCGCGGCGCTCAGATGGGACAGGGCATAGACGCCTCGATCCCCGTGCCGCTTTTTTCGCCACGTATCACGTCCGCGTAACTGTTTCAGGATATGATTAGATCGACCGGGCCCACCTGTCATCCACTCGGAAGGGATCTTATAAATGCGCCCGGCGAGGGTTTTTTGAGCAGTGCATCAGCATTCTCTCTCTGCTCCCTTCGTCTTCGCCCAACGCGCTCGCTCTCGCCTCCGCACAACTTCTCCTCGCGCGTCTCGCCGGAAGCCATGGTCAAGGAGAAGACGGCGGCACTGGAACGCGCGAAGAAGGCGTCGGCGACGGAGAAGGCGAAGGGGAGATCCACCAGTCGCGGCGGGTCTTCATCTAGATCTTGCCTGCCGAAAGGCTGGGTCCAGGGAGATTGGATCCAATCGACCATCACGGAGACGGATCTCCTCGACATGGCCAACGAGGGCCTGATCCCTCAAGGAGCTGCGAGGCTTCCGGGGAAAGAGTGGCAGCCCCAGCCGGAAGAGGGTGAGTGCGTGCTTCTGGCTACCCATGTCGACCGCGGATTTTCTTTGCCGCCGAGCGTTTTCTTCCGTGGTTTCTTGAACTTCTTTGGAGCGCAACTCCACCACTTCACCCCAAATTCTATCGCCTATCTTGCCGCGTTTGTGTCCATGTGTGAGAGTTTTCTGGGTTGTCGACCGCATTGGGGCTTGTTCAAGCACATATTCACGTGTCGCTCTCAGACCGTGAAGAAGGCGAGCCCAGGCGATGAAAAAACCCGAGTTGTCCAAATGTGTGGGGGTCTGGGGATCCAGATGAGGAACAAGAGCACCTTCCCAGCTATGACATTTCCCGAGTCAGTCAGAGGCTGGAAGTCGACCTGGTTCTACTGCCAGGATCAGCCGACGCCGGGGCAGTCGAGTGGACTCCCCCAGTTCACCATGGGCCGAGTGAACAAGCCCTCCTCTCTGAAGGTGATTCCGGAGGAGAAAGCTGACGTGAAGATGCTGATGGAGCGTGTAGTTCAGTTGGTTCGGGAGGGAGTGACGGGTATGGATCTCCTGAAGGTTTTTCTTAGGCGTCGTATCCAGCCTCTTTAGTTCCGGAGCCATTGCATGTGGTTGTACCGCGGGACTGAGGATGAGACTCGGGTCAATCCAGAAGCAGTCGACGATGCCACTCTGGAAAGGTGGATGGCCGCCGTTACTGGGAACAAGGATAACCCTCATGGAGCCAGAAGGATTCCTCCACTCGACCACCACAGTGATCCAAACAAGGTATGTCTGCTCCACTTCCCATTGTATTCTTGTCACATTTATTTCTGTTTTCTCTGCCGATCAGTCGACTGATCTTTGTCTTGATGTCTATCAGGCCCTCACTGAGCTGTACTCGATGCCCAATGGAGCACAGGCTCCGACTGAGGAGGGAGAAGCGAGCGGGGGCGAGAGCCAGGAGGAGGAGTGGGACTCGGACGCCGCCGAGGATGATGATGATGATGATGACGATGATGATGATGACGATGAGGACGAAGAAGAGGAGGAGGAGGAGGTCGCACCACCGCGCTCGGAAAGGCGGTCGAAGCTTGTCCATGACCCTGCGACTGAACGTGGCAAGGGGGTTGCGACTGTTACACAGTCGACCAAGCGCCCTCGGACCACCTCTCCGGCGCCGACTGAAAAGGCGTCGAAGCAGCCCAGGGCGGCCCCGTCAAAGCCGACCAAGCTCCTGCCGAAGATGAAGGTGTCCATCCCCACCATATCAGGGTAATCATGCTGCTTAAGTCTTCTTGTTTTGTGTGAACTTTATCTCTGGTTGGCGCTGGAGTTAGTCGACTGATTCTTTGGAGTTGCAGCGCTGCTACTTCTGAGACCTCAGCCCGGGCTGACGACCATGAGATGGAGGACGCAACAACCTCAAAACCTGGTACTATACTCTTAACACCGTTTCTAGTCGACTGACTCATGATCTCTAATTCTGATTCTTTTCTGTAGCTTCATCCAATGTTGTTATCACTCTCCCTGATGATGATGAAGATGAGGAACCGCTGAAGCACAGAAGGAGTAGGAAAGCGTCTGTCGACAGGGTGCCCCAGGATGTGACGGTGCCTGAGACTCTGGTCGCGGAGGAGGAGAACACCACTCGACACACTGTGTCCTTCGCAGATCCACTGACGAGTGTTCTGCAGCCCTCCCTCTTCACGATGCACCACGTCCCAGAGGACCAAGCTGGCGCCGCAAAGGAGGCGATACGCCAGGCAGGGATCATGATGGAGCAGTTGAAGACCATCCGGGATGCGAGCCAGGCAGCTTACGACGCCAGTTCCGCCCTTCAAAGCAATGTTCAGGTCAGTCGACCACCGCTTGTTCTGTTAGGATATGCTATCAAAAAACTTTTCTTTCCAGAATTTATAGTAGTCACCCACTGGGTGTGTCGATTTAAACTCCGTGTTAGCGGGGGCACGCTGAGTGCACCCGCTGGGTGTAGTCCCCAAGGCTAAGGTCGGCTGCTGGCAGTCGGCCTTAGGCTTTATAAGTTCAGTCTTTCTGCCATTCGACTATGGCGAATGGATTTCACAAACCGGTGGGGGCACGCTGAGTGCACCCACTGGGTGTAGTCCCCAAGGCTAAGGTCGACTGCTGGCAGTCGGCCTTAGGCTTTATAAGTTCAGTCTTTCCGTCATTCGACTATGGCGAATGGATTTCGCAAACCGGTGGGGGCACGCTGAGTGCACCCACTGGGTGTAGTCCCCGAGACTGTGGTCGACTGCTTGCAGTCGATTACAGTCTTAAAGAATACATCTTTCTTTTAGGTCGATTGATCGACTCTGTCTTCAATAGGATTAGTGGGGGCACGCTGAGTGCACCCACTGGGTGTAGTCCCCGAGACTACGGTCGAATGCTTGTATTCGGCTGTAGTCTTAGAAACGCGTGATTTTTCCTTTTCCACTCGGAAGTGAATTATTTTTGACATTTAGTCGATTGGTTCTTCGCAGAACTCCTGTGATCTTGCGGCTCGCTACACTGAGCTGGAAAACAAGCACATTCAGCTCGAGCTGAATTTGAAGCTGGTTCAGGAGAATCTGACGAAGGCAAAGGAGGAGACCGAAGGTATGTTTGGTGAGACCTCGACGACTGCTTTTTCCCTTCATTTGTTTCAAAATCTGATCTTGCTGTAACTTGCAGGTAAGGTGAAGGAGGCCCAACGAAAAAAAGACCTTGAACTAGCTGAGAAGATCAAGCTTGCTGACGAGAAGTTAGCTTCAGTCACCAAGCTTGAGCAAGAAAATACCAATCTGAAAGCTGCTCTTGGGAAGAAAAATGATCTGGAGGCCTTCCTGAGTGGTCTTGCCAAGAAGCTGTTTCTTATGCTTGAAGGTAAACCTTTACACTCAACAATCATTTTCAACTGTGATTTTTCCATTCGACCATTGCCTTGACTCGGTGATCGTCCTTGCAGAATTTTGTCAAAACTTTGAAGAAGAGACTAGTCGGCTGGAACCAAACCTTGACCCCGTCAATTCTCCGGTGAACGACGAAGTTGCCATGAATGTTTTCCGACTGGAGTCCCGTGTTGCAGCTGTCGTGGACTATCTTGCAAGGCTGAAGGTCGCCACATCTCGCATCGACTCAACGCTCTGGCCCGGGGAGACACTCCAGAATGACCTCGAGTCGCTGATGGCTCGCTTGAACACGGTCCCTGGTCGAGTGCAGGAGTGGAAAAAGTCCTCGGCTCGGTGCAGTGCAGATGTTGCTCTGTGTCTGGCCCGAGTTCACTGCAAAGATGCGCGAGAAGACAAGCTGGCGGCCCTCCGGGTGGCCAACACCAAGAAACACGACTTCAGGTCCTTTATGGAAACTTTCCTTGCTGCTGCCACTCGGATCGCAGATGGAATTGATCTTGATGAGTTTGTTGCACCTTCCAGCCCTCCACAGGAGGGGTAAAAAACCTCTTTTAAGCTCGACACTTTAAATTTGCCTCGGTATGCCGAGTGGAGTTGTAACCGATAAACCTTAACAGGCTTAGCGCCTGAGCACTTTCGGTTCCTTTAGGTATCGATCCGAACTTGAATTTGGTGTTTGAATATGATTGCTTTTGGCTCAAAATGTCTTTTGCAGGTTCAAAACAAGACGCTCACTGGAGTCGACTTGTTCCTTAATCCACTTAGGCGAGCACTGGGCTGCAGCTAAGCCCCCGAGTGAGAGGTTTGCTCTTCACTCGGTAGGATTTTTATATCTTAGGCGAGCTCTGGGCTGCAGCTAAGCCCCTGAGTGAGAGGTTTGCTCTTCACTCGGTAGGATTTTTATATCTTAGGCGAGCACTGGGCTGCAGCTAAGCCCCCGAGTGAGAGGTTTGCTCTTCGCTCGGTAGGATTTCTATATCTTAGGCGAGCACTGGGCTGCAGCTAAGCCCCCGAGTGAGAGGTTTGCTCTTTGCTCGGTAGGATTTCTATATCTTAGGCGAGCACTGGGCTGCAGCTAAGCCCCCGAGTGAGAGGTTTGCTCTTCACTCGGTAGGATTTCTATGTCTTAGGCGAGCACTGGGCTGCAGCTAAGCCCCCGAGTGAGAGGTTTGCTCTTCACTCGGTAGGATTTCTATATCTTAGGCGAGCACTGGGCTGCAGCTAAGCCCCCGAGTGAGAGGTTTGCTCTTCACTCGGTAGGATTTCTATATCTTAGGCGAGCACTGGGCTGCAGCTAAGCCCCCGAGTGGAAGTCTGGCTTACCACTCGGTAGGATTTTCATAACTTAGGCGAGTACTTGGACTGCAGCTAAGCCCCCGAGTGGAAGTCTGGCTTACCACTCGGTAGGATTTTCATAACTTAGGCGAGTACTTGGACTGCAGCTAAGCCCCCGAGTGGAAGTCTGGCTTACCACTCGGTAGGATTTTCATAACTTAGGCGAGTACTTGGACTGCAGCTAAGCCCCCGAGTGGAAGTCTGGCTTACCACTCGGTAGGATTTTCATAACTTAGGCGAGTACTTAGACTGCAGCTAAGCCCCCGAGTGAGAGGTTTGCTCTTCACTCGGTAGGATTTTTGTAACTTAGGCGAGTACTTGGACTGCAGCTAAGCCCCCGAGTGGAAGTCTGGCTTACCACTCGGTAGGATTTTTATATCTTAGGCGAGCACTGGGCTGCAGCTAAGCCCCCGAGTGGAAGTCTGGCTTACCACTCGGTAGGATTTTTGTAACTTAGGCGAGTACTTGGACTGCAGCTAAGCCCCCGAGTGGAAGTCTGGCTTACCACTCGGTAGGATTTTTATATCTTAGGCGAGCACTGGGCTGCAGCTAAGCCCCCGAGTGGAAGTCTGGCTTACCACTCGATAGGATTTCATTTAATCTTAGGCGAAACGGATTCGCAGCTAAGCCTCCGAGTGGGAGTCTGGCTCACCACTCGGTAAGGATTTTTACAAACTTAGGCGAAACGGATTCGCGGCTAAGTCACCCACTGAGGGGAAAATTTTATTGGACAAAAATAAAAAGTGACAAAAATTATGGAGGAACTATGACACTATTATTTTGCAATCCATGAACTACAGAAGTACTTTATTGCAACTCATCCGAGTGATAAACTTAAGTGTAAAATGGGCGGAGTAGTTCCGCGTTCCAAGCTCGGGGCTCGTCGATATTATGTTCGACGTTGTAAAGACGGTACGCCCCGTTGTGGAGAACTTTGGTGACGATGAAGGGTCCTTCCCAAGAAGGAGCAAGCTTGTGTTGTTTCTTCTGATCCACTCGGAGAACTAAATCTCCTTCCTGGAAGGCTCGACCCCTCACATTTCTGGCGTGGAAACGACGCAAATCTTGTTGGTAGATGGTCGAGCGGATCAGAGCCATCTCCCTTTCTTCCTCTAAAAGGTCAACTGCGTCCTGCCGCGCTTGTTCAGCTTCTGCTTCGTTGTAGATCTCAACTCGAGGAGCATTGTGGAGAAGATCACTCGGCAAGACTGCTTCAGCTCCGTAGACCAAGAAGAATGGAGTTCTTCCGGTTGATCGATTAGGTGTGGTCCGCAGTCCCCAAAGCACCGAGGGAAGTTCGTCGACCCACGCTCCAGCTGCATGCCTGAGATCATGCATCAGTCGGGGTTTCAATCCCTTGAGAATCAGGCCATTGGCTCGCTCTGCTTGTCCATTCGACTGCGGATGGGCGACTGAAGCGTAGTCGACTCATGTGCCTTGAGAGTTGCAGAAATCCCTGAATTCCTCCGAGTCAAAGTTTGACCCATTATCCGTAATGATGCTGTGCGGGACTCCATATCTGAATATCAGTTCCCTGATGAAGCTAACAATAGTACCGGCGTCAAGGTTCTTGATTGGTTTAGCCTCAATCCACTTGGTGAACTTGTCGACTGCCACCAGTACATGCGTGAAGCCACTTCGACATGTTCTCAAAGGACCGACCATGTCCAACCCCCATACTGCGAAAGGCCAGACGAGTGGAATGGTCTTCAGAGCTGATGCAGGCTTGTGCGACATATTCAAGTAGAACTGACATCCCTTGCACTTATCCACTATTTCCTTTGCCATCTCATTCGCCTTTGGCCAGTAAAATCCGGCTCGGTATGCTTTGGCCACGATGGTCCGAGAGGACGCATGATGACCACAGGTCCCCGAGTGGATATCATTAAGGATGATTCGACCTTCTTCTGGTGTTATGCACTTCTGACCAACTCCAGTCGCGCTTTCTCTATATAACTGTCCTTTGATTACGGTAAAGGCTTTAGATCGACGGACGATCTGTCGAGCCTCTTCCTCATCCTCCGGAAGCTCTTTTCTCAGGATATACGCGATATACGGAACTGTCCAGTCGGGAATGACCACCAAGACCTCCATGACCAAGTCGACCACTGCTGGGACCTCAACCTCAGTCGGATCTGTGGCACTCTTGGGCTGTGGAGCTTCTTCGGTGAAAGGATCTTCTTTGACTGACGGAGTGTGTATATGCTCCAAGAACACACCACTCGGAATGGCTCCTCTCTTGGAACCTATCTTTGCTTGATCATCAGCTGCTTGATTTTTCAGTCGGGGTATATGATGGAGCTCCAACCCCTCGAACTTCTTTTCCAGCTTCCTCACTGCACTGCAGTATCCACTCATGGCTGGGCTTCTCACGTCCCACTCCTTCATCACTTGGTTGACCACTAGATCTGAATCGCCATAGACCATCAGGCGACGGACGCCGAGTGAAATGGCCATGCGCAATCCGTATAAGAGGGCCTCATACTCTGCCTCATTGTTGGAGGAATCAAAGTGAATCTGGAGCACATATCTGAGCTTATCTCCTCTGGGGGAAACCAGGACAACCCCAGCACCGGAACCATTCAACATCTTAGAGCCATCAAAGAACATGGTCCAATGCTCCGAGTGAACTTCAGTCAGCTGCTGCTGTTCAATCCACTCGGCGAGGAAATCTGCTATTTCCTGGGACTTAATGGCTTTCTTTGCCTCAAACTTGATATCAAGGGGAAGAAGTTCAATCGCCCATTTCGCCACTCGACCAGTTGCATCTCTGTTGTGCAAAATCTCTGATAGTGGAGCGTTGCTGACGACTGTGATGGAATGATCAGAGAAATAATGAGCAACCTTCTTTGTGGTCATGTATATTCCATACACAAGCTTCTGATAATGAGGATATCTCTGCTTGGATGGAGTCAAGACTTCAGACAAATAATACACTGGGCGTTGAACTTTGAAAGCTTTTCCTTCTTCTTCCCGCTCGACCGTAAGCACTGTACTGACGACTTGTCCTGTGGCTGCGATATAAAGCAACAGAGGCTCTTCGCTGATTGGAGCAGCAAGCACCGGCTGGGTGGAGAGCAGAGCTTTTAGCTCGGCCAACGCTGCATCAGCTTCTGGAGTCCACTCGAACTTGTCTGCCTTCTTCATCAGTCGGTAAAGAGGCAATGCCTTTTCACCGAGTCGTGAGATGAATCGACTTAATGCGGCCAAGCATCCAGTAAGCTTCTGGACATCGTGCACTCGCACAGGGCGTTTCATTCGGAGAATAGTGCCGATCTTTTCTGGATTAGCGTCAATTCCTCGCTCGGAAACGAGAAAACCGAGTAACTTGCCACCAGGAACTCCGAATGTGCACTTTGATGGATTGAGCTTGATATCATACCTTCTGAGGTTGGCAAATGTTTCGGCGAGGTCAGCGAGCAGGTCGGAACCTTTTCGTGACTTGACGACGATATCATCCATATACGCTTCCACATTCCGACTGATTTGAGTGAGTAGACACTTCTGAATCATTCGCATAAATGTGGCTCCGGCATTCTTGAGGCCGAATGGCATGGTGATATAGCAGAAGCACCCGAATGGAGTGATGAAAGCTGTTTTTACCTCGTCGGGTCCGTACAGACGGATCTGGTGGTACCTGGAATAGGCGTCTAGAAAAGACAATCTCTCGCATCCCGCGGCCGAGTCAACAATTTGATCTATGCGAGGGAGAGGAAAATGATCTTTCGGGCAGGCCCGGTTGATGTTCTTGAAATCAATGCACATTCGGAGCGATTTGTCCTTCTTAGGAACCATGACGACATTAGCGAGCCATTCGGAGTGGTATATCTCTCGGATAAATCCTGCCGCCAACAGTCGAGCCACTTCCTCACCAATGGCCTTTCTCTTCTGGACGGCGGACCGCCGAAGATGCTCTTTGACTGGTTTTGCTGATGAGTCGACTCTTAGGCGATGCTCAGCCAGTCCCCTGGGAACACCTGGCATGTCAGCGGGATTCCATGCAAAAATGTCCCAGTTCTCACGGAGGAACTGGATGAGCGCTTCTTCCTATTTCGGGTCGAGTGTTGTGGAGATGTGGGTCGGGGCTGCATCGGGGTCGGTCGGGTGAATGTGAACAGGCTTCGTCTCACCGGACGACTGAAATGCAGATTCTGTGGCGGGTTTCTTGGATCGCAGCAAATCACTCGGATCTGCGTTTTGCTTGTATTCTTCAAACTCGACCGTTGTCACCTGGGAATCAGCAATCTTTGAGCCCTTCTGAAAGCACTCTTCTGCCTTTTTTCCGATCACCGGTGACAGTGATCACTCCTTTGGGGCCGGGCATCTTCAATTTGAGGTACACGTAACATGGTCGAGCCATGAACCGTTCATAAGCTGGTCTCCCCAAAATGGCATGATATGCACTCTGAAAATCCACGACCTCAAACATCAACTTCTCTTTGCGAAAATGTTTCGAATCACCAAACACCACATCCAGAGCTATTTGGCCGAGTGACTCGGCTTTCTTCCCTGGTATAACTCCATGAAAGCTCATGTTACTGGTGCTCAGTCGGGACATCGGAATGCCCATTCCTTTCAGTGTGTCTGCATACAACAAATTCAGCCCACTACCACCGTCCATCAGCACCTTTGTCAGTCGAGTGCCTTCGACAACTGGATCGACCACCAAAGCTTGCCTCCCAGGGGTGGCAATATGAGTCGGGTGATCAGATTGGTCGAATGTGATTGGTGTTTGGGACCATCTCAGATAATTTGCTTTTGCTGGGGTAACCATGTTCACCACACGGTTAATGACTTTCAATCGACTCTTGCTTTCCACATCTGCAAAGATCATCAGAGTGGAGTTGACATGCAGATATCCTTCCTCACTGTCCTCCTTGTCTTCGGCCTTGTCCGACTCCTTTTCCTTGTCTTTAGACTATTTTCCTTGAAACTGCTGGATTAGGAGTCGACATTGGCGAGTGGTATGCTTTGGGTAAATGATATTCCCCTCTTCGTCTTTCTTCGTGTGGATGTGACACGGCATATCCATCACGTCGTTCCCCTCTTTATCCTTTACCTTCTTAGGGTTCCAGGATCCTTTTGGTTTCCCTTTAAACTTTCCATGAGTCACGGCCAGAGCCTCTCCAGGAGCTGCCAGTTCAGCTTTCCGCTTCCGTTTTCGACTGGTGTTTCCCTTCTCTGACTGGCTCGGCTTGTGCTTGCCGCTTCGGAGTCGGTCTTCTTCTTCGCCATTGGCGTACTTGGTAGCAATCTCCATCATACGACTCAAGGTCATGTCTCCGGTTCGACCAAATTTCAAACTCAATTCTCTGTTCTTGACACCATCCTTGAAGGCGCAGACTGCCTGATGATCAGACACATTCTCCACAGTATGGTGCAAAGTGATCCATCTCTGAATATACTCCCTGAGAGTCTCATTGGTCTTCTGTACGCAGACTTGCAGCTCCGTCAATCCAGCCGGTCGCTTGCAAGTTCCTTCAAACGTTCTGATGAGCACTCGGGACAGATCTTCCCAAGTGTAAATGCTGCTAGGGGGTAACTGATTCAACCACGCTCTGGCAGAACCTTCCAACATGAGGGGCAAATGCTTCATGGCCACCTCGTCATTCCCACCACCAATCTGAACCGCCACTCGGTAGTCCTCAAGCCAAGTTTCAGGCTTAGACTCACCGGTGAACTTGCTGACTCCTGTCGCCACCCTGAAATTGGGAGGAATCACTGCGGCTCTGATAGCTCTGCTGAAACACTCCGGACCAGAAACGTGCACTCGACTGCTCGTGGGCGCATCTCTGTCGAGTCCACCTCGATGGGCTCTGTTCCGGTCGACCAAGCCTTGCACGATAATGGATCGCGCGTCGAAGCCTGGTTCTCTGGGGTCGACTGGAACTCTTCGCCCCGCACTGAGCTGACGTCTGTCATCTTGCTGCCGAGGAGCGTAAGACCCACCCCTCGGAGGGGAAGTGGGCACTCGACGCCTATCATCTCGGTCGTGTCGGTCTCCATATTGGTCTCGCCGATTCTCGCGCCCTTCACGCCGCGGAGGCGATCTGGGACTGTGAGCCGACTGAACCGTATTCGCAGCGACGGATCGACTGTGAATTCTGTTGCGCGACTGCGACACGGCTGAATTCTGATCTCCTGCTGCCCGGAGCAGATCCCTGATCTGCATCAAGCCTCTGCCAGCTTCCGACTGAGAGGGCTAGATGGACTCCGCTATACGGGTCGCAGCTGCTAAATTCTGGATTGGGGTTCGATATACCTGAGTCGGCGGGAAGAGTTGACGTCGATTGGCGTCGGGAACTCGTTGCCGCGCGCGCTCGTCGAGTGCTCGCTGAAGATTCTCCAAGCGAGCGCGTTCGGCCAAATTGGCCAAACGTGCCTCCTCCAAGGCGCGAGCCTCGGGGGTTTCTCCTGCGATGGGAGTATGCAGGGCATCCATGTTCCTGCAGCGAAGTTCCTCTCTTTGCAGAGAGTCGAGTGGCTCGGGCTGGTACTCTTCGTGGTCTCGTGCGGGGTCGCCTCCGTCGCCTGCCCCACCATCACGGGCGAAGCCAGGCGGGCTGCGAGGCCCGTCGACCATCAGGATTTCCGCCGCTGGATCACTGCTATCGCATTCGGATGCAGTCTCTACGGAGCCAGTCGACAGATCGAACAGGCCATAGAGAGATTCGTCGGGCTCGATTGCCGCAACTTGGGTGGTGGCTGTCTAGCGAGCCACCGCGTGACTCACCCACCGCTGAAGTCTCGACCGACCCGAACGCTTGCGCTGGCGGGAGACCGGGAGGGTGGTCGATAGGGGAGTCGACCGATACGGGGTCGACGGTTGTCGCAGCAGAACGCCGCGGACACATGCGCGAAAATGCGTCGCACCGCGGACGGGGAGCGCATCGACGTGGAGTGGAGCCTCCTGTAGCCAGGCGGAGTCGTCGGCGATGAAGGTGAGAGCACCGAGACGGATCTCTCGACCCTCGACCAAAACTCCAGCAGCCACCATGATGAAAGTACTCGGAAGAATCGCAACTTCTCCACAAAATTGCTAAAACACCGGCCCCACGGTGGGCGCCAACTGTCGTGGTTCTAAGTCTGACAGTAGAGTGGGGGTAGGTATGGAGAGGCAAGGTCCTAGCTATGGAGAGGTTGTAAACACAAGAGATGTACGAGTTCAGACCCTTATCGGAGGAAGTAAAAGCCCTACGTCTCGGAGCCCGGAGGCGGTCGAGTGGATTATGTGTATATGAATTACAGGGGTGCCGAACCCTTCTGCCTGTGGAGGGGGGTGGCTTATATAGAGTGCGCCAGGACCCCAGCCAACCCACGTAATGAAGGATTTAAGGTACATTAAGTCCGGGGCATTACTGGTAACGCCCCACATAAAGTGTCTTTACTATCATAAAGTCTACTTAATTACAGACCGTTGCAGTGCAGAGTGCCTCTTGACCTTCTGGTGGTCGAGTGAGTCTTCGTGGTCGAGTCCTTCAAGTCAGTCGAGTGAGTCCCTCGTAGGTCGATTGGAAGGTGATCTCTTCTAAGGGTGTCCTTGGGCAGGGTACTTAGATCAGGTCTGTGACCCTACCCTAGGTACATGACTCCATCAATGGTGACGAACTTCTATAAGAATCTGTACACCTCAGAGGGGTGCAACAATATGCAGCATGTGATTGATGCAGTACCCAGAAAGTTAACAGAAGACATGCAGTCACTTCTTGATGCTACTTATACGGTGGCAGAGGTTAAAACAACCCTATACCAAATGTTTCCGACTAAAACACCTGGCCCCGATGGATTCCCCGCTCATTTTTTTAGAAACATTGGGCTGTTTGTGGAGAAGAGGTGACAGCTGTGGTCCTAAAAATTATTGAGGGACGAGAAAGTGCTGAAATTCTAAACAAGACCCATTTGGTACTGATCCCAAAGGTAAAAAATCCGACATCGCTCTCGCAATTTCGCCCAATAAGTCTCTGTAATGTGTTATATAAAATAGCTTCGAAGGTGGTTGTGAATCGTCTAAAATTGGTGCTACCTGATGTCATATCAGCGGAGCAGTCTGCTTTTGTCCCGGGAAGACTGATAACGGATAACATCATTGCTGCATATGAATGTCTTCATTTCATGAAAAGGAACAAAGACATTAAGCATCGTCATTGTGCACTAAAGCTTGATATGATGAAGGCTTATGACAGGGTCGAGTGGGATTATCTGAAAGCCATTATGACCAAGATGGGATTCTCGCAGAGGTGGGTAAATAATATCATGAATATGGTCACTTCTGTTTCTTATTCAGTCCTGTTCAATGGAAGGAAGCTAGATGAGTTTAAGCCGAGCAGAGGCATTCGGCAGGGAGATCCGATTTCCCCTTACTTGTTTTTGTTGGCAGCGGAGGGCCTTTCGTGCCTCCTAAAAAGTGTAGACCAGTCATCGCAAATTGGTGGGTTACAAGTGGCGCCATCGGCACCAGCTGTTAATCATCTTTTGTTTGCTGATGATAGCCTGTTGTTCTTCAAAGCATGTGGTGATGGGGCAAGAGAGGTATCAAACCTGTTAGAAAGGTACTGTCAAGCATCTGGCCAGCGAGTAAATCCAAGTAAATCATCTATTTTTTTAGCAAGGGCTGCCCAGCAGATATAAAGGAGGAAATCAAAGGTATCTTGCATGTCCCCAATGAGACACTGAATGAAAAGTACTTGGGTATGCCAAGTGATGTAGGCACATCAAAATCTGGGGCTTTTAAGTACTTGAAAGACAGATTATGGAGTAAGGTGAAGGGGTGGATACAGAGAACCTTATCCTTCCAAGGGAAGGAAGTTCTAGTCAAATCTGTTGCGCAGTCAGTGCCGGTGTTCTCAATGTCATGTTTTAAACTTCCTAGGGGACTATGTGAACATTTGAACAAGTTGATCAGGCAGTTTTGGTGGGGGAGCAAGGAAGGGAAACGTAAACCTCACTGGGTATCTTGGAAGACTATGACCCAACCCAAATTCATGGGAGGTCTAGGATTCCGAGACTTTGAACTTTTCAATTTGTCTCTTCTTGCAAAACAGGCATGGCGTTTGTTACAAAATACAGATTCGTTGAGTTCTCGTATGCTCAAAGCAATTTATTACCCGGATGGAACCATTTTGTCGGCAGAATTGGGAGGAAGGCCGTCGCAGGTATGGCGGGCTATAATTGAAGGAAGAGATGTTCTAGCACAAGGTCTAATCCGCGGAATAGGGAATGGAAATTCAACACTAATTTGGGAACATAATTGGCTCCCCAATAATGTTATGATGAGGCCTATAGCGTGCCTGTCAAATGACCCTCCGAGACTAGTCGAGGAACTAATAGATGTAACTAGTGCTACTTGGCGCAGAAATTTGTTGCAGCAAACGTTCCTGATGCCGAACATAAATAGTATCCTCAGCATTCCCCTAAGCACTTGTAATTTGGAGGACACTTGGGCCTGGAACTATGAAAAAAATGGTCTCTTTACAGTAAGATCGGCATACCGTATGCTTGCGGATACAAAGAGGAGGAGGGAAGACTGGCTTGAGAACAATGCTGCTAGATCAAACTATGAAGACGAATCCAGAGAATGGACATCTTTGTGGTCTGTTGAGGTGCCGGGGAAAATAAAAAACTTTCTGTGGAGACTTGCTAGATGTTCTATTCCGACAGAAGATGTGCGACACAATCGAAACATGGCCGATAATGACAGATGCCACTTATGTGGAGCTCGAGATTCGTGGAGGCACTCCCTCCTGGAATGTTCGGCATCAAGGTGTGTTTGGGCTCTAGTGGACGGAGATCATCTGGAGACCACTAGAGAGCCTAGTGCAAAAAGCTGGATCCTTGCAATGATCGATACGTTGCCACATCAGAAACCGATAGAGATGGTCGTGAATCTATGGGCAATTTGGAAGGCTAGACGGAAGGCTATACATGAGGGTATACTGCAAAGTCCACATGCAACACACTCGTTCGTCACGAACTTCATTGCCGAGCTGAACACGCTGAGATCAGGAGAAGCTCACGCTAGTGCACACCCTCAAGACGCAAGGGGTGGAAAAACTGTCAACCGCCAGTCTTGGAATCCCCCAGGAGCTGATGCAGTGAAAATCCATGTGGACGGTGGCTTCTCAAGGAACGGGGAGAGAAGTGCAGCTGTTGCTGTATGTAGAGATCATACTGGTCTATTTCTGGGATCTTCAGCACTGGTGTTCGAGGGTATAACGGACGTGGCAGTGTTGGAAACCTTGGCCTGCCGGGAAGGCCTTTCGCTAGCACTTGATCTTATGGTGGATAAGCTGGTTATCGCATGCGACTCGAAGTCAGTTGTTAAAGATATTGAAAGGGGGACAGAAGGAAGAAATGCAGTGATTGTGAAGGAGATTATTAGGCGCTCAGCTGATTTCTCCAAAAGTGAATTTATTTTCGAGGGTCGGTCTTCAAACTGGGAGGCTCATAATTTAGCAAAATTTGCTAGTTCTCTTGAAACTGGTCGCCATGTTTGGCTTGGGGATCCCCATGATCCTTTAATTATTCCTGTAAATCTTGTTATATTTCAATAAAGTGTGGTTTACAGGCTCAAAAAAAAAGGAGCTCCCCGAGAAGAGAGCTCCCACGAAATCGATCCCAGGTGCCCAGGTGATGTCTGGTGCTTCTGGACATTGCGCAAGGTTAGGTTCATGTCAAGAAAGGAGGCGCGAACAATTTGAGGTAAAACATGCAATTTTTTGTTTTCTCTAGTTTCTTTCCCTTTTTGTTTTTTGTTTGATTTTCTTATTTCTTCTCTGGTTATTTGGTCGTTATACTTTGTTTTTTGTTTTTTTGTTTCTTTCATATTTTTATCCGTTCTTCTTTTATTTATCAATTTTCTTTGATTTTGTTTTCGTTCTTGGTCTTCAGTGTTTTTTTGTTTTCCTTTGTTCTTTTATTGGTTTTCATAGTTTTCAATTCTTTTTGCATTATTTTCGTATTCTTTTTCCTATGGTTTCTTTTTCCATTTTGCTGGTTTTCCTGTTTTTGCTTATTTATTTTGGTTTTCATTCTACATTTTCGTATACATTAATAACATTTTCCTAAAACACGTTTAGCATTTTTCAAATAGAGGATTAACATTGTTCTAATACGTGGTCAATATTTTTTCTATACATATTTCAAACATCTTCAAATGCCTAATTAACATTTTTCAAATACAAGATTAAGATTTTTTTAATACATAAACCTTTTGGCATCTTCTTTTCATACAACCTTTTCTCAATAACACAAAAGAAAAAAAAGGAAAATAACCAAGACACACATAACGCCACAATGGACATCATATGCAAGTCCTTCTTTTGCTCCCTGTATCTCTTCATAAGTTGTCGTATCAAAAAAATGGCTTTCATGGTCGACCTCCCAGGCATGAAACCGAACCGATTTTTGGTCACGCTTGTCATTCTTCTTAAGTGGTGCTCAATGACTCTCTACATAGCTTCATTGTATGCATTGTTGAGAAAATCGTTAACTGATAGCTGCTCGGTTGGCTGACGGGTAGGGGATTAATAGGCTAATCGGCAAGTTAATCGGCCATTTAATCAATTACTCGGGTGATTAATCAGTTAATCGGCTACTTGTTAGAAATATAATTGGGTTTAAGTTAGAGATAAGGAGATAGAGATAGAATTAGTTTAAACCACATGTAACTTGTCTTGTACTCCAAGTCTCTACCCCTCTTGTACTCCTATATATACCCTACACAAGGGTCAGATCAATACAACACATAATTCTAGGCATCCTACAATTTCACATGGTATTAGAGCGGTTAGTCTCACGACGTCGATCCTAGGTTCCTTCACCACCTCCGCAGCGTGCCGCCCCCGGAGAGATTAATCTTCTCTCCCCGGGGGCGTGATATTAGATAGATTTTTTTTTAGATTAGATCAAATTCCATAAATTCCAGTTTTCGAAATTCCATAGTCCATCCAGTAGATCGATCTTATTAGGCACAAATAAACTCCATGATCAGATCCAATTCCGGTGAAAAGCAGTGCATACTCGACATCAGATCGACGTACATCGGTGGTGTGCCGCTACGGCAAGCGCGGGGCGCGAGGGACATCGCTACATCGTCAGCGTCGCCGTGCGGGATTCCAGCCCCCAAGGACAACCAGCGGCATGTGAGCACGGGTTCTACATCGACAATCTACCTAGCCATGCGACACAGTCACCGCTAGAAGCACGATCGCCTCAAGCCCTCCAGCGGGTGTATGATTTGCACCCGTGCAGCCAGCCAGATCGGCACCCGTGCATGCATCGGATGGATCCAAGGAGATCAATCGCATGTTCATACGTGCCGCATGACATATCTGCGTGCATGGCTTGGACACATGCGCGTCCATGCGTCTTGCCAGGTCTGCCGAGGTGCACGACTTGGATCACGGGATGGCAGACTCCCAAACTCCATCGACTCCAGCCGTCCAGCGCCTCGTACGACGATGAACTACACCGAGCGGAGCTACACCACCTCTTGCATCGCATGTACCTGCGCCGACATGCCATCTACATCGACCGATCTGCACTGCGTCAAGCCGAACTACACCAGGCCGAACCACGACATCAAGCTGTACGGCCACAACAGACTACGAGTTAAGATCATCGTCGAGCAAATACACGAGAAGCGGCATCATCGTTGACACGTCGCTGCAATGTCATTACCGACACTTCATCGCCAAGGTCTTCATCAACGTGGTCTTCACTAAACATCCTCGTCAAAACACACCGCCACCGCCTAGTCCACAAAATGGACACCTGGCGTCCTCTGACAGACTTTTCTGCAAGACGCAACCTCGACGACGGCAATGACCGCGTCACGACGACGGCATCGACCGCGTCATCCACGACGGCACGACTGCATCGACACGGCGTCACTACAGTGACGACCCTACACGGCCACACGGTTCTGACAAAAACGATGTGTGCTCAATGGGCTTCCTCCGGTCTTGGCAAAACTGGTGGACTCATCGCCGACGGCATCCTCTGACATCCGCAAGGTGCACCGTCATGTCTGCAGCCCCGTCATAGCGCATTTTTTTTGCGCCTCCAGCTTTGTGCGGCTTCATCATCCACGACGACCACACCATCGACCACGGCTACATCACCCTGACCGGCTACCTCGACATCGACCACACGGCTACGTCTACAGCAACTCATCGGCAACAACTCCAGTCAACAGCATCCGCGTCGTCACTAGCGTCCACGCCACTTCCGCTGTGACTGCGGGAGGGAATAGAGGAGAAGGCATGAAGGCACCAAAAAGGGACGCAGTCACCGCCCTAGGTGCCAACCCATCAGAGACGCAGTTGATGATGGCGCAGCAAAGAAGACGACGAAAGCGCAAGACTTCAAATCCAGTCGTACTTGTCCGCTTCACTCCCGCTACGACTGAGGGGGAATGTTAGAAATATAATTGGGTTTAAGTTAGAGATAAGGAGATAGAGATAGAATTAGTTTAAACCACATGTAACTTGTCTTGTACTCCAAATCACTACCCCTCTTGTACTCCTATATATACCCTACACAAGGGTCAGATCAATACAACACATAATTCTAGGCATCCTACAATTTCACACTACTTGGTGACCCTACGAGTAGGGATTAATCGGCAAGTTAACTGGTTAATCGGATGAATTCTTGAATAGGGATTGTATGGCTCATCAGCTTAATTACAGTAATTAGTACAATTTTTGAACATGCCCCTTGGTCTTGAAGATTGGTACTAATACACTCCGTCTCCATTCTTCTGGCATCTTGTTTGCCCGAAAACTGAGGTTGAAAAGTTTGGTTAGCCATACTATCGCTATGTCCCTGAGGCCTTTCCACACCTCAATGGGGATACAGTTAGGGCTCCACCCCCCTTTGCGAAAATAAAATCCAAAAAATACCAGGAATATTTAAAAAATCTGAAATATTGGGATATCAAACTTGGGTGCTTAACCTACCTCCATATGAAGTTTCGTAGAAAAATGCCAAAAAATATATCCATGGCGAAGAAAATACAGTCCGAACTAAAATCCATCCAAACCATTTTTGTTCTATACATAGGAATTTTGTATTTTTTAGCCACGGTACGTTTCCTGGTATCTTTTTGCCGAAATTTCACACAAAAGTAAATTGGGCACCCAAGTTTCATATCCCCAAATCCTAGTTTTTTCTGAAATTTCCCGGTATTTTTCTGATCTTAAACATGTAGCGGTGTGGAGCACACAGGTGACTCCTTCCATTTCTTTTTAGTCCGCATATAAAATTTGTATTAAGCCAAACATTGTAGAGTTTGACTAAGATTACAGGAAAAAATATCAACACTCACAATATAAAATCGATATCATTAGATGCATCATTGAATTAACTTTCATATTGCATATATCTAGTATTGTAGATTTTGATAATTTTATATATAAACTTGGCCAAACTTTATAAAATTTGACTTAAGACAAATCTTATATGCGAAGAAAAAAACCCGGACGGAGTACACATGAAGATGAGGTCGGCCAACAAAGGGGAACCGGCCTCACCAAACAGATGACGTCACCTAGATGAGCCTTAGAGAGACCCGAAAAAAATGATATAGCTTTTGCTCCCGCCGCAGTCGCCCACGTTAGTTAAATTTATGATCAAATTTAAATCTCGAAAAATGCGGGCGCACTACATTATGAAACGGAGGGAGTATGTATTAACCAGGGCAAAATTAGAGTCTAAGTTATTACAGACTTTATAGACAATTCAACACAGAAAATAAACCCAAATTCCATGAGCCGAAAGAAGAAGGAAAAGGAAAACAGTTTCTCATAACTTCCCTTACCAGAGCCTACTTTCACCGCAATCTGTAACCAGTTTAGTTTACAGAGGAAACAAAATATACTTTTACATGCGAGATGTGAGAAAAGTAGCATAAACTGTTATTATTACAGCAATACGTACGACAGAGAAGAGTTGGAGGAGCGTCAATCTGCTAGTTGCGTTTCATCATGTTTCACAAACAAATGTATCCCAGACCAAAAGATTTGCATGGTGATGTGGTCGTGGCATCCAACTTGGCACGGCAGCGCACCCATACTAAGCCCTTGATATCGTTGGCGAAGCTGAGATCGACCTCCAGTTCCACCCCGCCGTTCCTCCTGTCATGGTCGATACGCTCTTGCAGCGAAGCTGGCATAGCCAGCCAGCCTGACGAGGCAGCCGCCGTCATGGCGATCGAACCTTTGGGCTCCACGCAGAAGGGCGGCACGTGGCCCATGGCGACGGTGATGCCCGAGTACACCGCCTGCACGTCCCCGCCTCTGTGGTCGCTGCAGAAGCTGTGCTTGTAGGAGCTCCTGGCGTGCAGCGTGACGTTGAAAGCCGGCGACGAGTCGTTGCGATATATCCCGGCGTGGGACACGGGCTCCATGCTGAACTTTGCGCTCCCGAAATTCAGGTCGGGATCGACGATGAGCTGGCGAACGGCGACATAGACAAAAGCTGCCAAGGTCAGACATGCGACAATTATTAGAATGACACATTGGCATTGGTCGCCTCTGTCTCTGTGCTTGGACGGGGGCTTCGAAGGAGCAGCTTCGGGATCCATGTCTAGGCCAAGGACCTTCATCAGGAACCCCTGGTTTGTTTTGTGGTTTATCAGGCAGACGGTTGGACTAACGGCGGGGTATATTTATTTGTAGGACCTCACGAGATACCCAATGCAACGTGTGTGAACCGACTTCCTCTCGGACTCCATGTAAAAACCGACTTATATTTGGATTCGTGTTACGTTTCTGAGCTGAACCGACTTTCTCTCAAACTCCATGTAACGTGTGCGAACCGACTTCCTCTCAAACTCCATGTAAAAACCGACTTGGATTCTTACGTTCTGAGCCGAATTCTAGTCTAACTCAAAGGATTCTTACGACTTTTATATTTGGCCCTTGCCTTGTTCTGCTACACAACTGTTTGCCTAGCTAGACTAGATTCTTACGGCACATCTTGTAAGTTGCGACTCGCGGCGGCGCCGTCATGGCCACTGCAGCAGGCAGCGAGGAGCCGGAGTCCAAGCCTAAGCTGCTACGAGCTGCGATCCTTGCGATCATCATCACACTATGCGTCGGCATTCTGATACTAGGGCTTCAAAAGTGGGACTCAAGCATTCACCTTGATCCCAGTTACTCCGTCAGACTGACGGAGGTGCACGGCCTCGACCCAGCGCGCAGCCCGGTGATCCGCCCCGACTTCAACCTCGAGCTGCGTGTCGACAACAAGGGCGTCGACAGGACCTGCAAGGAGGAGATCACGGTCACCGTGTTCTATGGCGACATGGTTGTCGGATGGGCGGATGTGCCGGACTTCTGCGTCGGCAAGCGGTCATCGACGGACGTGAATGTCAAGCTGTCTCACACGGACGTGCTGCTGACCGACACGTTGCGCCGCCGCTTGGCGTCGGAACTGCGATCGGGGGACTTGGAGTTCGTGGTGGAGATGAGGATGGTCATACCCGTGGGATCTGATCGGGAGTGCGCTGATGATTATTGCACGTCGAGGCAGTCTTTCCTACTCTGTCGTGCAAAGCCTGGCCAAGACTATGTACACCGTCATCTACTCCCAACGCGAAGAGTAGTCTAGGATGGCATGGCTGGCTTGCTTCTTCTTTGTTTACTACGTAATATGTTAATGTTATTCCTTGAAGCTACTATTACATCTTGTAGGAGTACTTTTCTTGATTGCCACAATTGTAAGATGTTCATCTCGTCTTTCAATCTCCGGTTCTTTCTCCCTCGATGTGTTGCGCGGATCCAAATCCGGCCGTCCCGGCGGGCGGAGGCCCCGGCTGCGTATGCATCAGCCAGTGGATCCTGGTGGTGCACCATTTTGCACCCCCTACCCTGCGGGGGCTCATCTTCCTGGGAGGTCGTGGCCGTGGCCAGGGGGCGGCGGTCATCTCCCTCTCCTCGTGTGGTGGTCGGAATGCCGCCGAGGTCAGTGGCGGAGCCAGGATTCGAGTATAGGGGGGGCCGAGTACGTATATTGATCTAATCTTGTTGGTAATTACTCGTCGCTCCTACTAAAATTGTGAATCATTGGGGGGGGGGGGGGGGGGGGGGGCAGGCCTCTGCTCGTCCCCCCTGGCCGAGGTGGTCAACCGTGCTCGTCATTGCATGGTGAAAGAAGATGCGGAGGGTTGCTCTCGGTCAGATCTGGTCTCTGTTGACCGATTTGGGTTCACTGGTTGGCACCGCAGGTGGCGGCGGCACATGCGTGGTGTGCACTTTCGTCCATGGTATGTCCCAGGGACTGGAAAGGAGGTGTCTCTGTGTCTTGCTGCTGTGAGTGTGGTGTTCGGGGTTTGGAGTCAATGTGCAGGAGCAAGGTTTGGATGCCTGGGTAGCGGGCCCAGGTGGCGGTCTGTCACATTGGATTTTCAGCATGCATCTTTTGCGGTGGTGATGGTTGCATCTTTTGGTCATGTGGGCGGCTGTGTAGGATGTAGCGCTCGGTGATCCTGGTGTCGGCGGTGCCTTGGAAGTGGTGGGTCCCATATCGTCATCTAGAGGCCTTGTTTGGTGGCGGCTTGTCTTCTCTTGGGGTGGATTGGTTCTCAGGGTTCCTTGGTGTGACACAGGTGGGAGGCTCCGTGTGAAAGCCTTGTGCTCCGGCGCCAATGGCAGTGATGCTCATGGGTGTTGCATCCCTCTTTGGGGGGGGGGGGGCTACATGGTTACTCTCGCTGAGCTAGGGCGCCGGGTGAAAACCCTTGACTGTACCCGGCCTCGACAGTGGTGACGCGTTGCATTGTCTTCCTCTTGAGGACGTCGCCATGGATCCTAGGTTTCCTACGGAAAACCGCGCTATCATTAGTGGACATTTCCAGAACTTGGTTCAAAGTTTCCTCGGATCTGACACGGGCGGTCATAGTTGCCTCCTTATCTTGTACACTTGCTCTCGTTGGCGACACTCGCGGCCGCCCTTGTCCACAGGCAGGCTTCGGCTTCATGATCCAAAGCAGGAGGGTAGGGGTCTCTCTGGTGATAGCTTGGTGTGAGCGGTGGAATGATAAGTCACTTTAGTGATCTGGTAACAGTAGCAAAAAGATTCCCTCCCTCTTTTCCCGAGGCATGACCTCGAGTTATCGAACCCACCACAGGACGTGCACTTATGACAAGGGTCTCTATCAGGGATGGCAATGGGTACCCATAACCCCGCGTACCCGGCGGGTAAAAATCCTATTGGGGCAAGGATATGGGATAAAAGATTATCCATGGGTATATAGTTTTTTTAGAAAAGGAGGATTACCCCCGGCCTCTGCTTCTGGGCGATGCATGCAGCCATTTTATTAATTATTCTCAGAGACCTTACAAAGCATTACATCAGTAAGCCTGAAGCCACCATCTAGGCGATACCTGTCGCTACTCCTATCCCCTTGATGCAGGGGTGCCGAATGTCCGATCCTAATAACAAACAGACATTGCACCAAAGCCTAACATCTAATGTCGGATGCCCCCCAGCCCTATGCCGGGAATGGGTCACACACCGGTCCGGCGCACTCACCGAGGCTACCACCGCCATCATCCACCTTTAGAGCAGGTACTGACGCAAAGACCTTGCCAGGTCAGCTGTTGACGCCACCATGGCGCCAGACAGCGCCACCGCCCTGCGTGAGGCCATCACACCACGTCCAGCACCGAGACCCCACTGCTCCATGCCGCCGAAACCCGCCGTCGTCGACGCGAGAGAAGGCACACCACACAACTGTTGGAAATATGCCCTAGAGGAAATAATAAAATGGTTATTATTATATTTCTTTGTTCATGATAATAGTCTGTTATTCATGCTGTAATTGTGTTGTCCGGAAATCGTAATACACGTGTGAATACATAGACCACAACATGTCCCTAGTAAGCCTCTAGTTGACTAGCTCGTTGATCAATAGATAGTCATGGTTTCCTGACTATGGGCATTGGATGTCATTGATAACGGGATCACATCATTAGGAGAATGATGTGATGGACAAGACCCAATCCTAAGCATAGCTCAAAGATCGTGTAGTTCGTTTAGCTAGAGCTTTTCCAAATGTCAAGTATCATTTCCTTAGACCATGAGATTGTGCAACTCCCGGATACCGTAGGAGTTCTTTGGGTGTGCCAAACGTCAAACCGTAACTGGGTGACTATAAAGGTGAACTACGGGTATCTCTGAAAGTGTCTGTTGGGTTGGCACGAATCGAGACTGGGATTTGTCACTCCGTATGAGGAGAGGTATCTCTGGGCCCACTCGGTAATGCATCATCATAATGAGCTCAATGTGACCAAGTGTCTGGTCACGGGATCATGCATTATGGTACGAGTAAAGTGACTTGCTGGTAACGAGATTAAACGAGGTATTGGGATACCGACGATCGAATCTCGGGCATGTAACGTACCGATTGACAAAGGGAATTGTATACGGGATTGATTGAATCCTCGACATCGTGGTTCATCCGATGAGATCATCGAGGAGCATGTGGGAGCCAACATGGGTATCCAGATCCCGCTGTTGGTTATTGACCGGAGAGGCGTCTCGGTCATGTCTGCGTGTCTCCCGAACCCGTAGGGTCTACACACTTAAGGTTCGGTGACGCTAGGGTTGTAGAGATATGAGTATGCAGTAAACTGAAAGTTGTTCGGAGTCCCGGATGAGATCCCGGACATCACAAGGAGTTCTGGAATGGTTCGGAGGTAAAGAATTATATATAGGAAGTCAGGTTTCGGCCATCAGGAAAGTTTCGGGGGTCACCGGTATTGTACCGGGACCACCGGAAGGGTCCCGGGGGTCCACCGGGTGGGGCCACCTATCCCTGAGGGCCCCATGGGCTGAAGTGGGAGGGGAACCAGCCCCTGGTGGGCTGGTGCGCCCCCCTTGGGCCCCCCTGCGCCTAGGGTTGGGAAACCCTAGGGGTGGGGGCGCCTCCACCTGGCTTGGGGGCATGTTTCCCCCCTGGCCGCCGCCCCCCCTTGGAGATCCCATCTCCTAGGGCCGGCGCCCCCCCTAGGGGCCCTATATAAAGAGGGGGGGAGGGCAGCCTCACCCATGCTCTTGGCGCCTCCCTCTCCCCCTGCTACACCTCTCCCTCTCGCAGAAGCTTGGCGAAGCCCTGCCGAGATCGCTGCTGCATCCACCACCACACCGTCGTGCTGCTGGATCTTCATCAACCTCTCCTTCCCCCTTGCTGGATCAAGAAGGAGGAGATGTCTTCCTCAACCGTACGTGTGTTGAACGCGGAGGTGCTGTCCGTTCAGCACTAGGATCATCGGTGATTTGGATCACGACGAGTATGACTCCCTCAACCCCGTTCTCTTGAACGCTTCCGCTCGCGATCTACAAGGGTATGTAGATGAACTCCTCTCTCTCGTTGCTAGATGACATAGATTGATCTTGGTGAAAGCGTAGAATTTTTTTATTTTCTGCAATGTTCCCCAACAGTGGCATCATGAGCTAGGTCTATGCATAGTTCTCTTTGCACGAGTAGAACACAATTTGTTGTGGGCGTAGATGTTGTCAACTTTCTTGCCACTACTAGTCTTATTTTGCTTCAGCGGTATCGTGGGATGAAGCGGCCCGGACCGACCTTACACGTACGCTTACGTGAGACAGGTTCCACCGACTGACATGCACTAGTTGCATAAGGTGGCTAGCGGGTGTCTGCCTCTCCCACTTTAGTTGGAGCGGATTCGATGAAAAGGGTCCTTATGAAGGGTAAATAGAAGTTGGCATATCACGTTGTGGCTTTCACGTAGGTAAGAAAACGTTCTTGCTAGAACCCTATTGCAGCCACGTAAAAACATGCAACAACAATTAGAGGACGTCTAACTTGTTTTTGCAGCGTGTGCCTTGTGATGTGATATGGCCAAAAGTTGTGATGAATGATATATATGTGATGTATGAGATCATGTTCTTGTAATAGGAATCACGACTTGCATGTCGATGAGTATGACAACCGGCAGGAGCCATAGGAGTTGTCTTAATTATTGTATGACCTGTGTGTCAATGATTAAACGCCATGTAATTACTTTACTTCATTGCTAAACCGTTAGCCATAGTAGTAGAAGTAATAGTTGGCGAGCAACTTCATGGATACACGATGATGGAGATCATGGTGTCATGCCGGTGACGAAGATGATCATGGAGCCCTGAAGATGGAGATCAAAGGAGCTATATGATATTGGCCATATCATGTCACTATTTGATTGCATGTGATGTTTATCATGTTTTTGCATCTTGTTTACTTAGAACGATGGTAGTAAATAAGATGATCCCTCATAATAATTTCAAGAAAGTGTTCCCCCTAATTGTGCGCCGTTGCGAAAATTCGTTGTTTCGAAGCACCACGTGATGATCGGGTGTGATAGATTCTAATGTTCATATACAATGGGTGTTCATATACAACGGGTGTAAGACAGATTTACACACGCATAAACACTTAGGTTAACTTGACGAGCCTAGCATGTACATACATGGCCTCGGAACACAAGAGACCGAAAGGTCGAACATGAGTCGTATAGAAGATACGATCAACATGGAGATGTTCACCGATGATGGCTAGTCCGTCTCACGTGATGATCGGACACGGCCTAGTCGACTCGGATCATGTATCACTTAGATGACTAGAGGGATGTCTAATCTGAGTGGGAGTTCATTAAATAATTTGATTAGATGAAATTAATTATCATGAACTTAGTCTAAAATCTTTACAATATGTCTTGTAGATCAAATGGCCCACGTTACCCTCAACTTCAACGCGTTCCTAGAGAAAACCAAGTTGAAAGATGATGGCAGCAACTATACAGACTAGGTCCGAAACCTGAGGATCATCCTCATAGCTGCAAAGAAAGATTATGTCTTAGAAGCACCGCTAGGTGAAGCTCCCATCCCAGAGAACCAAGACGTTATGAACGCTTGGCAGTCTCGTGCTGATGATTACTCCCTCGTTCAGTGCGGCATGCTTTACAGCTTAGAACCAGGGCTCCAAAAGCGTTTTGAGCAACACGGAGCATATGAGATGTTCGAAGAGCTGAAAATGGTTTTCCAAGCTCATGCCCGGGTCGAGAGATATGAAGTCTCCGACAAGTTCTTCAGTTGTAAGATGGAGGAAAATAGTTCTGTCAGTGAGCAGATACTCAAAATGTCTGGGTTGCACAACCGCTTGACTCAGCTGGGAGTTAATCTCCCGGATGACGCGGTTATTGAAAGAATCCTTCAGTCGCTTCCACCGAGCTACAAGATCTTTGTGATGAACTTCAATATGCACGGGATGGAAAAGACCATTCCTGAGGTATATTCAATGCTGAAATCAGCGGAGGTAGAGATCAAGAAGGAACATCAAGTGTTGATGGTGAATAAAACCACTAAGTTCAAGAAAGGCAAGGGTAAGAAGAACTTCAAGAAGGACGGCAAGGGAGTTGCCGCGCCCGGTAAGCCAGTTGCCGGGAAGAAGTCAAAGAATGGACCCAAGCCTGAAACTGAGTGCTTTTATTGTAAGGGAAGCGGACACTGGAAGCGGACCTGCCCCAAATACTTAGCGGACAAGAAGGTCGGCAACACTAAAGGTATATGTGATATACATGTAATTGTTGTGTACCTTACCAGTACTCGTAGTAGCTCCTGGGTATTTGATACCGGTGCCGTTGCTCATATTTGTAACTCAAAGCAGGAGCTGCGGAATAAGCGGAGACTGGCGAAGGACGAGGTGACGATGCGCGTCGGGAATGGTTCCAAGGTCGATGTGATCGCCATCGGCATGCTACCTCTACATTTACCTACGGGATTAGTTTTAAACCTCAATAATTGTTATTTAGTACCAGCTTTGAGCATGAACATTGTATCTGGATCTCGTTTAATACGAGATGGCTACTCATTTAAATCCGAGAATAATGGTTATTCTATTTATATGAGAGATATGTTTTATGGTCATGCCCCGATGGTCAATGGTTTATTCTTAATGAATCTCGAACGTGATGTTACACATATTCATAGTGTGAATACCAAAAGATGTAAGGTTGATAACGATAGTCCCACATACTTGTGGCACTGCCGCCTTGGTCACATTGGTGTAAAGCGCATGAAGAAATTCCATGCTGATGGACTTTTAGAGTCTCTCGATTATGAATCATTTGACACATGCGAACCATGCCTCATGGGCAAAATGACCAAGACTCCGTTCTCCGGGACAATGGAGCGAGCAACCAACTTATTGGAAATCATACATACTGATGTGTGCGGTCCAATGAGCATTGAGGCTCGCGGAGGATATCATTATGTTCTCACTCTCACTGACGACTTGAGTAGATATGGGTATGTCTACTTGATGAAACACAAGTCTGAGACCTTTGAAAAGTTCAAGGAATTTCAGAATGAGGTAGAGAATCAACGTGACCGAAAGATAAAGTTCCTACAATTAGATCATGGAGGAGAATATTTAAGTCACGAATTTGGTACGCACTTAAGGAAATGTGGAATAGTTTCACAACTCACGCCGCCTGGAACACCTCAGCGTAACGGTGTGTCCGATCGTCGTAATCGCACTTTATTGGATATGGTGCGATCTATGATGTCTCTTACCGATTTACCGCTATCTTTTTGGGGATACGCTCTAGAGATAGCTACATTCACTTTAAATAGGGCACCCTCTAAATCCGATGAGACGACACCGTATGAATTATGGTTTGGGAAGAAACCTAAGCTGTCGTTTCTAAAAGTTTGGGGATGCGATGCTTATGTCAAGAAACTTCAACCTGAAAAGCTCGAACCCAAGTCGGAAAAATGCGTCTTCATAGGATACCCTAAGGAAACCATTGGGTATACCTTCTACCTCAGATCCGAAGGCAAGATCTTTGTTTCCAAGAACGGGTCCTTTCTGGAGAAAGAGTTTCTCTCGAGAGAAGTAAGTGGGAGGAAAGTGGAACTTGATGAAGTACTACCTCTTGAACCGGTGAGTAGCGCAGCTCAGGAAGATGTTCCTGTGGTGCCAGCACCAACTGAAGAGGAAGTTAATGCTGATGATCAAGGTACTTTGGATCAAGTTACTACTGAACTTCGTAGGTCCACGAGGACACGTTCCACACCAGAGTTGTTGGGGATATAAGTATTTGTGTAAGCCGCCCAGGAGGGGCCGGGTTACGCAAAGAAGATTTACCAGAGAGAAGCCCAAGACCAGAGGTGAAAATGGCGGTTCATAGAGGGCTTAAGGCCCGCAGGCGACTTAAGGCCCATTGTAATAAACCGCCATAGTAATATGACTTGTATCATAAGGTAGACTTAACTAGTCACCGAGCCGGACACTATTTATAAGCCGGCTGGGACTCTGTAAGCCGCAGGGTGTCAACCCGTGTATATAAGGGGATGACCTGCTGGCGGCTTAGGGCAAGAAACAAATCATCGAGAACCGGGCATAGCGTATCTCGCTCCCTGGTCATCGGAACATCAATACCAACCCAAGAAGATGTAGGTCTTACCTTCACCGTAAGGGGCCGAAAAAGTATAAAACCTCTCTGTCCTTTGTCCCGATTAACCCCTTCAAGCTTCCTAGTTGCGATGGCTCCACAACTAAGTCCTTTCACGAGGACATCTGACGTGACAATTCCACGACAGTTGGCGCCCACCGTGGGGCCAGCGCAAGGTGGATTTGAGTTCTTGAATGGCAACTTCGAAGGGTTCAAGGGATACGTAGTGGGCCGGATGACCAAGAGTCGTCGCGGCAAGATCTACATCGACGATGAAGGCTGGGGCCCCGACGCCGGCTCAATTAAGTACGGGTACCGGGTCCCCTTCAGAGGGATCCACGTCTTCATCGGCCGGATTGGTGAGCCGGGGCCTGAGCCGGACAACTGCACCAACCTCATCGAGACGGCTCAGCGTGCGAAACCCACCCGAGCTCAACCCGGCATGACGTGTCTTTGTGGGCTGCGTCCACGGAGAAGAGCTTTCTGAAGGACCTGAAGATGGTGGTGAGACGGCCGTCCACTCTGACGGTGATTCATCCGCCGGTTCAACAGATTCGCTGTATCAAGTTCAAAATGGTGTGCTCGGGGGCTGTTCCGATGGCTTCAGTATTCCGGACTCCTGTGAGTCGCCGAATTGGGCAGGAGTCTTCATGGCTGGGACTCAACTTGGCCAAAACTCTACAGCCGCTACTGCAATTACGTCCGGGATAGGAGCAGCCGGGGCAGGAGGCCCTGTGCGCCCGCCGGCTCAAGTGTTCATAGATCTCATGGATAAACTTACAGCCCTGTTAACCGCCACGGTTATCCCTGCGAATAAAGATGAGCATGACGCGGAGGTGGCACAGGTGCGTGAGGAGATAACTCAGGCCAAGGAGGCCTTGGCAGCTGAGGATACTAGACTAGCTATAGAGCGGGCGGCTCTCGACGCCCGGGCACAGCGGTTGCAGTCAGAAGCTTACCAGCTCACGATGAGCTTAAACGCATCCAATGAGGTAATGAGGAGGAGGCACCAGAAAACTCAGTCCCGTTTGCCTCCGAATTATGACCCTCGGGTTCTGTTTGCTACACCCAGAGCCGGCCCAAGTAACCTGCCCGATGCAAATCAGTTTATGACAACCGGAACGGGGGGACCGAATTAGCCTCGGGAGATGGTACCTCCTCATGGAAACATGGCGCCGCCACGTTATGTGCCGATACCGCCAGGTCACTTTTCCAACCCCAAGGAGAACTTAATCGCAGCATCAGCGCGTCTGGCGGCTCTCCCAGTGGACGGTGATGATCCAACAGCGGTGGAGACCCGGAGAATCAGGGAACTTGTCCAGACAGCCCTGCCTCAGCAAGAGACCTATTCTTATAGCCGGGATAGGATTCATTCAATTCCTCCGCCTTGGTTAGCACCGCCTTGTCAGAACCGGAGCCCAAGTTACATCAGGCACATGGAATCTGAAGCTTTGTCAAGCAATGCCCAACGCCGTGACCAACATGACGGCTATAACCCGGTGCAAGACCGAGTACGTCAGGAGAACGAGCGGGCGGCTCAACAGGCGGCACATCAGAATATTCCAGAGTATCCAACGACTTCTACTAAGATGGGAGTAGCCACCAGAACCGGTGGTGTTCCTTGTTTGATACCGGCTTTGCGCAACGTATGCCTTCCCAAGGACTTCAAGGGACCTCGAAAGGTGCCGAATTACACGAATGACTTACAGCCTGGAGCATGGATTGAGAGTTATGAGATGGCCATGGAGTTGTTGGAAGTCAGTGATGCAGCAATGGCTAAATACTTCACCATGATGTTAGATGGAACGGCCCGGTCTTGGTTAAAAAGTTTACCACCCAATTCCATTGGTTCATGGGAGGAGTTAAAAGCCCGTTTCATCCAGAACTTCAAGGACACCTGTAAGCAATCTATATCAATCGTGGACTTGACAAATTGTAAGCAGGGGGAGGGTGAATCCACCACCCATTGGGTACGCCGGGTCAAGGAGATAATTCATTCATCTGATAAGATGGATGCCGGCTCTGCAGTCCTCATGTTGGAGAAAAATTGCAGCTTTGAGCCGCTAAGGCAGAAACTGGGGTGCCTTAAGCGTGACTGCAGGGATATGGGTACGCTGATGATGGCTTTAGTCAAATATGCCAATTCTGATAGTACCAAGGATCCCGCGTCTGACGATGAGAAGACAGGGAAGGGAAAAAGGAACGGCAATGGAAAGGGTCAACAGCACAACCCGGTGAATCAAAGCGGCAATAAGCGTAAGGCGGACGACAACCCGGAGCTTGTAGCCAACGCTAATACACAGGGTAACAATCAGAGACGTAAGGGTAAGTGGCCTCGATCCGACGGGTCAGGCCCATCTCTTGAGCAGCTACTCAATGAGCCCTGCCCGAAACACGGCATCCGGGAGCACCCCGCTACACACCTGTGGAAAGATTGCGCGATCATGAAGGCGTTTAAAAATTCCAATACCTTTGATGGTAGTCATGGATCTGGCGGCAGTTCAGGGGCTGGCGGCTTTCATGGCCCAGGCGGCGGTTCAAATTCCGGTTTTCAGGGACAGCCGGGTGGAAATAATCAGCAGCAATCTGGTCAGGGAGGACAACTACAGCAGCAGTCAGGTTATCAGAGCCATCCGAAACAGTTGAGTGGTGGGCAGTACCATGTGTTTACCACTAGATTATGCAAACGTGACCAGAAGGTTCATAAGAGGGCCGTAAATTCGGTTGAGTCGGCAATTCCTCGTTATTTGAGATGGTCAGAGCAATCCATCATTTGGAGCAGAGAGGATCACCCTCCACGAGTCGATAATCCGGGTCAGTTAGCCTTGGTGGTAGCACCCCAGGTTGGTGGATATAAATTCACTAAGGTACTCATGGATGGAGGTAGCAGCATTAATATCCTGTATTATGAGACTTTCCAGCGCATGGGTTGACTGAGAAGAATCTGAGAACATCCAACACTATTTTCCATGGGGTGGTTCCAGGCAAGTCAGCTTACCCAGTTGGCAAGATTGAATTGGAGGTGGCCTTTGGAGATGAGTATGATTCCAGGGCTGAGAAATTGACGTTCGAAGTGGTCAAAATCAGGAGTCCATATCACGCTTTGTTTGGGCGACCGGCTTATGCTAAGTTCATGGCACGGCCGTGTTACGTTTACTTACAGCTCAAGATGCCGGGTTACAAGGGCACCATCACTGTGCATGGGAGTCGAAAGGTGGCCTTGGAATGTGAAGAAGGTGATGCGGCTTACGCTGAGACTGCCTGTGCCGCGGAGGAGCTCAAATTTTATCAAGACAATGTTGACCCGGCGGATATGACCTCCCTCAAGAAACCAACTACCGAGCATGACCCGACGTTGAAGTTTAAATCGGCCACTGAGACAAAGCTTGTTGACTTTACCCCAGGAGACGCCTCTAAGCAGTTCAGTATCAGTGCCAATTTGGATCCTAAATAGGAAAGCGCGCTCATCGAGTTCATCCGTGAGAACCGGGACATCTTTGCATGGAAACCTTCTGACATGCCGGGTGTACCGAGGGAACTCGCTGAGCACACTCTCAATATTGATCCAAAGTATAAGCCGGTCAGGCAGTTTCTCCGACAGTTCAATGAAGAGAGACGGAAAGCTATTGGGGAAGAAGTCGCCCGCCTCTTAGCGGCTGGGTTTATTGTTGAAGTTTTTCACCCAGAGTGGTTGGCTAACCCGGTGTTAGTGCTCAAGAAGAACGGCACTTGGCGGATGTGTGTGGATTACACGGACTTAAACAAGGCTTGTCCGGCTGATCCCTTTGCTCTCCCCCGTATCGATCAAATCATTGATGCTACAGCGGGTTGTGAACGTTTGAGCTTCTTGGATGCTTACTCTGGTTATCATCAGATCAAGATGGCAGTTAAGGACCAGGAGAAGACAGCTTTCATCACTCCGTTTGGGGCCTTCTGTTATGTATCTATGTCGTTTGGACTCAAGAGCGCCCAGGCGACTTATCAGCGATGTGTACAGAACTGTCTGCACGATCAAATTGGGCGTAATGTTCATGCTCATGTGGATGACATCATGGTGAAGTCCGGAGAAAAGGAAACCTTGATATCTGACTTGAGAGAGACCTTTGACAATCTCCGGGTTTACAAGATGATGCTTAACCCGGCCAAGTGTGTGTTTGGTGTACCTGCGGGCAAGCTTTTGGGTTTTCTAGTGTCAAACAGAGGCATTGAAGCTAATCCAGAGAAGATCACGGCGATTGCCTCTCTGGCTAAGCCGGCGTGTATCAATGATGTTCAGCGCCTGGCGGGTCACGTTGCCGCTTTAAGCCGATTCATAAGCCGGTTAGGGGAGAAGGCCTTACCGCTATATCAGATGATGAAGAAAACAGACACCTTCGTCTGGAGTGATGCTGCTAACACTGCCTTTGAAGATTTAAAGAGACAGTTGTTTGAGCCACCGGTTCTTGCGGCTCCTATTGATAGAGAACCGATGTTGTTATATGTGGCCGCTAATTCGCGGGCCGTCTGTGTTGCCATTGTGGTGGAGCGTAAGGAGGTAGGCAAGGAGCACCTGATTCAACGGCCGGTTTACTATGTCAGTGAGGTGCTCATTGAGTCTAAACAAAGATATCCGCATTGGCAGAGACTTGTTTATGGTGTGTTCTGAAGGAAATATGCCCTAGAGGTAATAATAAAGTTATTATTTATTTGCTCATATCATGATAAATGTTTATTATTCATGCTAGAATTGTATTAACCGGAAACATGATACATGTGTGAATACATAGACAAACATATAGTCACTAGTATGCCTCTACTTGACTAGCTCATTAATCAAAGATGGTTATGTTTTCTAACCATAAACATGTGTTGTCATTTGATTAATGGGATCACATCATTAGAAGAATGATGTGATTGACATGACCCATTTCGTTAGCCTAGCACTTGATCATTTAGTATGCTGCTATTGCTTTCTTCATGACTTATACATGTTCCTGTAACTATGAGAAATATGCAACTCCCGTTTACCGGAGGAACACTTTGGGTACTACCAAACGTCACAACGTAACTGGGTGATTATAAAGGAGTACCACAGGTGTCTCCAAAGGTACATGTTGAGTTGGCGTATTTCGAGATTAGGTTTTGTCACTCCGATTGTCGGAGAGGTATCTCTGGGCCCTCTCGGTAATGCACATCATTATAAGCCTTGCAAGCAATGTGACCAAATGAGTTGGTTACGGGATGATGCATTACGGAACGAGTAAAGAGACTTACCGGTAACGAGATTGAACTGGGTATTAGATACCGACGATCAAATCTCGGGCAAGTAACATACCGATGACAAAGGGAACAACATATGTTGTTATGCGGTTTGACCAATAAAGATCTTCGTAGAATATGTAGGAACCAGTATGGGCATCCAGGTCCCGCTATTGGTTATTGACCGAGAATGGTTCTAGGTCATGTCTACATAGTTCTCGAACCCGTAGGGTCCGCACGCTTAACGTTACGATGACAGTTTTATTATGAGTTTATAAGTTTTGATGTACCGAAGTTTGTTCGGAGTCCCGGATGTGATCACGGACATGACGAGGAGTCTCCAAATGGTCGAGACATAAAGATTGATATATTGGACGACTATATTCGGACACCGGAAGTGTTCCGGGTGATTTCGGAGAAAACCGGAGTGCCGGAGGGTTACCGGAACCCCCCCGGAGAGTTAATGGGCCACATGGGCCTTGGTGGGAAGAGAGAGGGGCGGCCAGGAAGGGCCGCGCGCCCCCTCTCCCTCTGGTCCGAATTGGACTAGGAGGGGGGGCGGCGCCCCCCTCTTTCCTTCCCCTCCTCTCCCCCTTCCTTCCCCTCCTAGTAGGAGTAGGAAAGGAGGAGTCCTACTCCTACTAGGAGGAGGACTCCTCCTCCTGGCGCGCCCAACAAGGGCCAGCCAGCCTCCCCCTCCCTCCTTTATATACGGGGGCAGGGGGCACCCCATAGACACACAAGTTGATCTACGGATCGTTCCTTAGCCATGTGCAGTGCCCCCCTCCACCATATTCCACCTCGGTCATATCGTCGCGGAGTTTAGGCGAAGCCCTGCGCCGGTAGAGCATCATCATCGTCACCACGCCGGCGTGCTGACGGAACTCATCCCCGAAGCTTTGCTGGATCGGTGCCCGGGGATCGTCATCGAGCTGAACGTGTGCTGAACTTGGAGGTGCCGTACGTTCGGTGCTTGGATCGGTCGGATCGTGAAGACGTACGACTACATCAACCGCGTTGTCATAACGCTTCCGCTTACGGTCTACGAGGGTACATGGACAACACTCTCCCTTCTCGTTGCTATGCCGTCACCATGATCTTGCGTGTACGTAGGAAATTTTTTGAAATTACTATGTTCCCCAACAGTGGCATCCGAGCCTAGGTTTTATGCGTTGATGTTATATGCACGAGTAGAACACAAGTGAGTTGTGGGCGATATAAGTCATACTGCTTACCACTATGTCATACTTTGGTTCAGCGGCATTGTGAGATGAAGCGGCCCGGACCGACATTACGCGTACGCTTACGCGAGACTGGTTTCACCGCTACGAGGACTCGTTGCTTAAAGGTGACCGGCGGGTGTTTGTCTCTCTCACTTTAGTTGAACCGAGTGTGGCTACGCCCGGTCCTTGCGAAGGTTAAAACAGCACCAACTTGACAAACTATCGTTGTGGTTTTGATGCGTAGGTAAGAACGGTTCTTGCTAAGCCCGTAGCAGCCACGTAAAAATTGCAACAACAAAGTAGAGGATGTCTAACTTGTTTTTGCAGGGCATGTTGTGATGTGATATGGTCAAGACGTGATGCTATATTTTATTGTATGAGATGATCATGTTTTGTAACCGAAGTTATCAGCAACTGGTAGGAGCCATATGGTTGTCGCTTTATTGTATGAAATGCAAACACCCTGTAATTGCTTTACTTTATCACTAAGCGGTAGCGATGGTCGTAGAAGCAATAGATGGCGTAACGGCAACGATGCTACGATGGAGATCAAGGTGTCGCGCCGGTGATGATGGTGATCACGATGGTGCTTCAAAGATGGAGATCACAAGCACAAGATGATGATGGCCATATCATATCATTTATATTGATTGCATGTGATGTTTATCCTTTATGCATCTTATCTTGCTTTGATTGACGGTAGCTTTTTAAGATGATCTCTCACTTAATAATCAAGAAGTGTTCTCCCTGAGTATGCACCGTTGCGAAAGTTCTTCGTGCTGAGACACCACGTGATGATCGGGTGTGATAGGCTCTACATTCAAATACAACGGGTGCAAAACAGTTGCACACGCGGAATACTCAGGTCATACTTGACGAGCCTAGCATATACAGATATGGCCTCGAAACACGGAGACCGAAAGGTCGAACGTGAATCATATAGTAGATATGATCGACATAGTGATGTTCACCATTGAAACTACTCCATCTCACGTGATGATCAGACATGGTTTAGTTGATGTGGATCACGTGATCACTTAGATGACTAGAGAGATGTCTGTCTAAGTGGGAGTTCTTAAGTAATATGATTAATTGAACTTAAATTTATCATGAACTTAGTACCTGATAGTATTTTGCTTGTCTATGTTTGTTTGTAGATAGATGGCTCGTGCTGTTGTTCCATTAAATTTTAATGCGTTCCTTGAGAAAGCAAAGTTGAAAGATGATGGTAGCAATTACACGGACTGGGTCCGTAACCTGAGGATTATCCTCATTGCTGCACAAAAAAGTTACGTCCTGGAAGCACCGCTGGGTGCCAGGCCTGCTGCTGATGCAACTGACGATGTTAAGAACGTCTGGCAGAGCAAAGCTGATGACTACTCGATAGTTCAGTGTGCCATGCTTTACGGCTTAGAACCGGGTCTTCAACGACGTTTTGAACGTCATGGAGCATATGAGATGTTTCAGGAGTTGAAGTTAATATTTCAAGCAAATGCCCGGATTGAGAGATATGAAGTCTCCAATAAGTTCTATAGCTGCAAGATGGAGGAGAATAGTTCTGTCAGTGAACACATACTCAAAATGTCTGGGTATAATAATTACTTGATTCAACTGAGAGTTAATCTTCCTGATGATAGTGTCATTGACAGAATTCTCCAATCACTGCCACCAAGCTACAAGAGCTTCGTGATGAACTATAATATGCAAGGGATGAACAAAACTATTCCCGATCTCTTCGCAATGCTAAAAGCTGTGGAGGTAGAAATCAAAAAGGAGCATCAAGTGTTGATGGTTAACAAGACCACCAGTTTCAAGAAAAAGGGCAAAGGGAAGAAGAAGGGGAACTTTAAAAAGAACAGCAAGCAAGTTGCTGCTCAAGAGAAGAAACTCAAGTCTGGACCTAAGCCTGAAACTGAGTGCTTCTACTACAAGCAGACTGGACACTGGAAGCGGAACTGCCCCAAGTATTTGGCGGATAAGAAGGATGGCAAAGTGAACAAAGGTATATGTGATATACATGTTATTGATGTGTACCTTACTAATGCTCGCAGTAGCACCTGGGTATTTGATACTGGTTCTGTTGCTAATATTTGCAACTCGAAACAGGGACTACGAATTAAGCGAAGATTGGCTAAGGACGAGGTGACGATGCGCGTGGGAAATGGTTCCAAAGTCGATGTGATCGCGGTCGGCACGCTACCTCTACATCTACCATCAAGATTAGTTTTAGACCTAAATAATTGTTATTTGGTGCCAGCGTTGAGCATGAACATTATATCTGGATCTTGTTTGATGCGAGACGGTTATTCATTTAAATCAGAGAATAATGGTTGTTCTATTTATATGAGTAATATCTTTTATGGTCATGCACCCTTGAAGAGTGGTCTATTTTTATTGAATCTCGATAGTAGTGATACACATATTCATAGTGTTGAAACCAAAAGATGTAGAGTTGATAGCGATAGTGCAACTTACTTGTGGCACTGCCGTTTAGGTCATATCGGTGTAAAGCGCATGAAGAAACTCCATACTGATGGGCTTTTGGAATCACTTGATTATGAATCACTTGGTACTTGCGAACCGTGCCTCATGGGCAAGATGACTAAAATGCCGTTCTCCGGAACTATGGAGCGAGCAACTGATTTGTTGGAGATCATACATACTGATGTTTGTGGTCCAATGAATGTTGAGGCTCGCGGCGGGTATCGTTATTTTCTCACCTTCACAGATGATTTGAGCAGATATGGGTATATCTACTTAATGAAACATAAGTCTGAAACATTTGAAAAGTTCAAAGAATTTCAGAGTGAAGTGGAAAATCATCGTAACAAGAAAATAAAGTTTCTACGATCTGATCGTGGAGGAGAATATTTGAGTTACGAGTTTGGTCTACACTTGAAACAATGCGGAATAGTTTCGCAACTCACGCCACCCGGAACACCACAACGAAATGGTGTGTCCGAACGTCGTAATCGTACTTTACTAGATATGGTGTGATCCATGATGTCTCTTACTGATTTACCGCTATCGTTTTGGGGTTATGCTTTAGAGACGGTCGCATTCACGTTAAATAGGGCACCATCTAAATCCGTTGAGACGACGCCTTATGAACTGTGGTTTGGCAAGAAAACAAAGTTGTCGTTTCTTAAAGTTTGGGGCTGCGATGCTTATGTGAAGAAACTTCAACCAGATAAGCTCAAACCCAAATCGGAGAAATGTGTCTTCATAGGATACCCAAAAGAGACTATTGGGTACACCTTCTATCACAAATCTGAGGGCAAGATTTTCGTTGCTAAAATCGGATCCTTTCTAGAGAAGGAGTTTCTCTCGAAAGAAGTGAGTGGGAGGAAAGTAGAACTTGATGAGATAATTGTATCTACTCCCTTGTTGGAAAGTAGTTCATCACAAGAACCGGTTCCTGTGACAACTACACCAACTAGTGAGGAAGCTAATGATATTGATCATGGAACTTCAGATCAAGTTTCTACTGAACCTCGTAGGTCTACCAGAGTAAGATCCGCACTAGAGTGGTACGGTAATCCTATTCTGGAAGTCATGTTACTTGACCATGATGAACCTACGAACTATGAGGAAGCGATGATGAGCCCAGATTCCGTAAAATGGCTAGAGGCCATGAAATTTGAGATGGGATCCATGTATGAAAACAAAGTATGGACTTTTGTTGACTTGCCCGATGATCGGCAAGCCATTGAGAATAAATGGATCTTTAAGAACAAGACTGACGCTGATGGTAATGTAACTATCTATAAAGCTCGACTTGTTGCGAAAGGTTTTCGACAAGTTCAAGGGGTTGACTACGATGAGACTTTCTCACCCGTAGCGATGCTTAAGTCTGTCCGAATCATGTTAGCTATTGCTGCATTTCATAATTATGAAATTTGGCAAATGGATGTCAAAACTGCATTCTTGAATGGATTTCTGGAAGAAGAGTTGTATATGATGCAACCAGAAGGTTTTGTTGATCCAAAAGGTGATAACAAAGTGTGCAAGCTCCAGTGATGCATTTATGGACTGGTGCAAGCATCTCGGAGTTGGAATAAACGTTTTGATAGTGTGATCAAAGCATATGGTTTTATACAGAATTTTGGAGAAGCCTGTATTGACAAGAAAGTGAGTGGGAGCTCTGTAGCATTTCTGATTTTATATGTAGATGACATATTATTAATTGGAAATGATATAGAATTTCTGGATAGCATAAAGGGATACTTGAATAAAAGTTTTTCAACGAAAGACCTCGGTGAAGCTGCTTACATATTGGGCATCAAGATCTATAGAGATAGATCAAGACGCTTAATAGGACTTTCACAAAGCACATACCTTGACAAAATTTTGAAAAAGTTCAAAATGGATCAGGTAAAGAAAGGTTTCTTGACTGTGCTACAAGGTGTGAAGTTGAGTCAAACTCAATGCCCGACCACAGCAGAAGATAGAGAGAAAATGAAAGATGTTCCCTATGCTTCAGCCATAGGCTCTATCATGTATGCAATGCTGTGTACCAGACCTGACGTATGCTTAGCAATAAGCTTGGCAGGAAGGTACCAAAGTAATCCAGGAGTGGATCACTGGACAGCGGTCAAGAACATCCTGAAATACCTGAAAAGGACTAAGGATATGTTTCTCGTATATGGAGGTGACAAAGAGCTAGTCGTAAATGGTTACGTTGATGCAAGCTTTGACACTGATCCAGACGATTCTAAATCGCAAACCGGATACGTGTTTTTATTAAACGGTGGAGCTATAAGTTGGTGCAGTTCTAAACAAAGCGTCGTGGCGGGATCTACATGTGAAGCAGAGTACATAGCTGCTTCTGAAGCAGCAAATGAAGGAGTCTGGATGAAGGAGTTCATTACCGATCTAGGTGTCATACCTAGTGCATCGGGACCAATGAAGATCTTCTGTGACAATACTGGTGCAATTGCTTTGGCAAAGGAATCCAGATTTCACAAGAGGACCAAGCACAATAAGAGACGCTTCAATTCCATTCGGGATCAAGTCCAAGTGGGAGACATAGAGATTTGCAAAATACATACAGATCTGAATGTTGCACACCCGTTGACTAAGCCTCTCTCATGAGCAAAACATGATCAACACCAAGACTCCATGGGTGTTAGAATCATTACTATGTAATCTAGATTATTGACTCTAGTGCAAGTGGGAGACTGAAGGAAATATGCCCTAGAGGCAATAATAAAGTTATTATTTATTTCCTCATATCATGATAAATGTTTATTATTCATGCTAGAATTGTATTAACCGGAAACATGATACATGTGTGAATACATAGACAAACATATAGTCACTAGTATGCCTCTACTTGACTAGCTCATTAATCAAAGATGGTTATGTTTCCTAACCATAGACATGTGTTGTCATTTGATTAATGGGATCACATCATTAGAAGAATGATGTGATTGACATGACCCATTTCGTTAGCCTAGCACTTGATCGTTTAGTATGCTGCTATTGCTTTCTTCATGACTTATACATGTTCCTGTAACTATGAGAAATATGCAACTCCCATTTACCGGAGGAACACTTTGGGTACTACCAAACGTCACAACGTAACTGGGTGATTATAAAGGAGTACCACAGGTGTCTCCAAAGGTACATATTGAGTTGGCGTATTTCGAGATTAGGTTTTGTCACTCCGATTGTCGGAGAGGTATCTCTGGGCCCTCTCGGTAATGCACATCATTATAAGCCTTGCAAGCAATGTGACCAAATGAGTTGGTTACGGGATGATGCATTATGGTACGAGTAAAGAGACTTACCGGTAACGAGATTGAACTGGGTATTGGATACCGAGGATCAAATCTCGGGCAAGTAACATACCGATGACAAAGGGAACAACATATGTTGTTATGCGGTTTGACCGATAAAGATCTTCGTAGAATATGTAGGAACCATTATGGGCATCCAGGTCCCGCTATTGGTTATTGACCGAGAGTGGTTCTAGGTCATGTCTACATAGTTCTCGAACCCGTAGGGTCCGCACGCTTAACGTTACGATGACAGTTTTATTATGAGTTTATAAGTTTTGATGTACTGAAGTTTGTTCGGAGTCCCGGATGTGATCACGGACATGACGAGGAGTCTCGAAATGGTCGAGACATAAAGATTGATATATTGGACGACTATATTCGGACACCGGAAGTGTTCCGGGTGATTCCGGAGAAAACCGGAGTGCCGGAGGGTTACCGGAACCCCCCCCGGAGAGTTAATGGGCCACATGGGCCTTGGTGGGAAGAGAGAGGGGCGGCCAGGAAGGGCCGCGCGCCCCCTCTCCCTCTGGTCCAAATTGGACTAGGAGGGGGGCGGCGCCCCCCTCTTTCCTTCCCCTCCTCTCCCCCTTCCTTCCCCTCCTAGTAGGAGTAGGAAAGGAGGAGTCCTACTCCTACTAGGAGGAGGACTCCTCCTCCTGGAGCGCCCAACAAGGGTCGGCCGGCCTCCCCCTCCCTCCTTTATATACGGGGGCAGGGGGCACCCCATAGACACACAAGTTGATCTACGGATCGTTCCTTAGCCGTGTGCGGTGCCCCCCTCCACCATATTCCACCTCGGTCATATCGTCGTGGAGTTTAGGCGAAGCCCTGCGCCGATAGAGTATCATCATCATCACCACGCCGTCGTGCTGACGGAACTCATCCCCGAAGCTTTGCTGGATCGGAGCCCGGGGATCGTCATCGTGCTGAACGTGTGCTGAACTCGGAGGTGCCGTACATTCGGTGCTTGGATCGGTCGGATCGTGAAGACGTTCATAACGCTTCCGCTTACGGTCTACGAGGGTACGTGGACAACACTCTCCCTTCTCGTTGCTATGCCATCACCATGATCTTGCGTGTACGTAGGAAATTTTTGAAATTACTACGTTCCCCAACATGTTCATGCAAACCGGAAGTTGAATCAGTACTTCCAAAGTCATCCTATAATGGTGGTAAGTTTAGCCCCTCTGGGAGACATCATTCAGAACAGGGAAGCCACAGGACGAATCGCCAAGTGGGCTATTGAGCTTGGGCCCTATGGTTTGAAGTATATGCCCCGTACTGCTACCAAGTCTCAAGCTTTGGTCGACTTTATCAATGACTGCACAGAGTTGCAGGCACCTGAGGAGAAGCCGGATAATACGTATTGGACTATTCACTTTGATGGGTCCAGGCAGTTAGAAGGCTCAAGGGCTGGAGTTGTTTTAACTTCCCCTCGAGGTGACAAATTTCTCTATGTGCTCTGGCTCATGTTTCCCTGTACTAACAATGCAGCTGAATACGAAGCATTACTCCATGGTCTCCGGATGGTCAAGGATATGAATTTGAGCCGGGTAAGATGTTTGGGCGACTCAGACCTCGTGGCTCAACAGGTCTTAGGCAAGTGGGATTCTAAAGATCCTCTTATGGCGGCTTACCGTCGTGAAGTAGATGCTGTAGCTGGGCACTTCAGGGGGTATCAAGTGGAGCACATTAATAGAAGGAAGAATGAGGCGGCTGATGCATTAAGCCGGTTGGGATCTCAGCGTAAGCCGGTGCCGCCTAACACCTTTCTTGACGTATTGCATAATCCCTTTGTCAAGGTGCCTACAGAGGAAGAGCTAGCAGTGCCAGACCCGGAGGCACAATTGGTGGCCGCGCTTCACGTCATCCCAGATTGGACATTGCCATACCTGGCTTATATGACCCGGGGAGAGCTGCCTGAGGATGAGACCTTGGCGAGACAAATTGTCAGGCGGTCCAAATCCATGACAATTGTTAATGGCGAGTTACATCACCTCAGTGTCACAGGGGCATTCCAGCATTGTGTGTCACCTGCGAAGGGTCAAGTGATACTTCGAGAGATCCACGAAGGAGATTGTGGTCATCATGCTGGCTCAAAATCTCTAGTGGCCAAGGCTTTCCGTCATGGTTTCTACTGGCTCACGGCTCATGCTGATGCAGAGGATATGGTCAGTAAATGTGACGGTTGTCAGAAGTTGTCACGACGGGCTCATGTGCCGGCTCAAGAATTAAGGATGATCCCAATTACTTGGCCGTTCGCAGTCTGGGGTCTTGACATGGTTGGACCCTTCAAAAGGTCTAAGGATAAAAAGACACATCTCTTGGTGGCAGTGGATGAGTTTACAAAGTGGGTTGAGGCGGAGCCAGTCAGTAAGTGTGATGCGGCCACAACGGTTCAGTTCATGAAAAAGGTGATCTTTCGTTTTGGTTTCCCACACAGCATTATAACTGACAATGGTACTAATCTTTCCAAGGGAGCTATGGAAGAGTTCTGTTAACAAGAACATATCCGGCTTGATGTTTCGACTGTTGCTCATCCTCAATCCAATGGTCAAGAAGAAAGAGCTAATCAAGAGATACTGAAGGGTATTAAGCCCCGGCTCTTTGTCCCCTTAAAAAGGACTCCGGGTTGCTGGGTGGAGGAGTTACCCTCTGTATTATGGAGCATCAACACTACGCCTAACAGATCTACGGGTTACACACCTTTTTTCATGGTCTATGGAGTAGAGGCAGTTCTACCAAGTGACATCCGACATGACTCGCCCCGTGTGGCGGCTTATGTTGAGGCGGACAACGAACAAGCTCGTCAGGAGGTACTTGACTTGTTGGATGAGGAGCGAGACTTGGCAATAGCCTGCTCGGCGATTTACCAGCAAGACCTGCGTCGTTATCACAGCCGCCGGGTCAAGAGCAGAACCTTTCAGGAAGGTGATTTGGTCCTCCGGCTCATCCAGGATCAATCTGACATGCGCAAGCTATCTCCGCCTTGGGAAGGACCCTTTGTGGTCAGCAAGAATCTGAACAACAGGTCATACTACCTCATTGATATTCGAGAGCACAAAGACTCACGTAAGTCGGAGGAGGAGACCCGTCGGCCGTGGAATATGTCCCATCTTCGGCCTTACTATACTTGAGCCACTGACTCTTAGGATGTATATACTTTTGACGATGTACATATTATATAAAGCAATAAAGCAGGACCTCTGTCCTTTTTTCCCATAAAGAATGTTTATGTCTTCTTTATCAGGTGGTGGACACTACCAACAGGGAGCAGATCATATCTGAATCCGGCTTTCCCTTTGGTCCGGCTTATGATCATATCTGAATCTAGCCATGGTCATTTGGGGGCTTCCTGTTCAAACATAGGTCGTATTCGAACCAAAGAGAACATAGCTGTCGATACCCGCTTGATCGGCATACTGCCAAACCCACTTGGGGGCTTCTTGATCATATTTGAATCACAGCTTAACCCCATTGGGTCTGACGTGGATCGTATCCGAATCAGCATCATTAAACAAATCTTATGGTCACTTGGGGGCTTCCTGTTCAAACATAGGTCGTATTCGAACCAAAGAGAACATAGCTATCGATACCCATTTTATCGGCATCGCCAAGCCACTGAGGGCTATATGATCGTATCCGAATCTTAGCTTAACCCCTTTGGAACGGTTTACTGATCGTATTCGAATCAGAAGCCTGTAAATTATTTTGACTATCCTGAGACCTTGTGAAAAGCATTATGAGATGTTTTTTGTCTTTCCGGTTTAATATTGGTCACGCCAGGTTGTTAAGTACCAGGTGAGCATCATATCAGCAGGAAAGATTATCAAAGGATCGCGGGTATGCTATTATGCTTATGCTTAGCAAATTATAGTCCGTTTATGATGTTTCTTGGTTTGCATTCCGGGTTATCAATACTTTCTGTGACCCCGGACGCGATAAAATGCCAAGGGAATTTTGCTTGTTTTATCTGCAGAATAAGGCAAGCAAATTTAATACGCCAAGGAAGTAAAGCCAGAAATATATAGTAGTGGCGGCTTACGAAAGTGTTAAGCGCTAGGAACATGCGCGAAGGCATGACAAACATTGGGAAGTTTTTTCTACCCTATTACATGACTCCTCGAGTCTACATAAATGAAGCATTGTTTTAAAACACCTGTCGATTCACTCCTTCGGCGGGCTTGAAGACTCCAGGTTATCCTTCTCCACTTTTCTGTCGGCTGTTTTGTCCTGGAAAGTTGACGAGGCCCAGTCAATGCCGCTCAAAGCTTCAAACTCAGCTTCATCATCTATTAAACCGGCTGGGTCCACTTCAGGGGTAAAAGTATGCTTACGAATTGGAGGGATCAGGCTGATTTGATCATATGAAGTGTTTGGAATTCTTCGGTTCTCACTATCATAACCCGGCGCGTACTTGGTAAGGTCAGTGTCGTTTCCAACAAGGGTTGCCACGGGACGTATGGCTTTGACACAGGCGGTGAAATCATGGTCGTCGAATACAGTACCGTCCTCCTTCAGACTTGGGTATCCAAGGGCAAGGTCAGCCGGGTCTAGTTCTGGGAGCCATGCTTTAGCCTGGCTCAATGCGGCTACGGCCCCGGCTCTTGAGGATGCCCACCTTAAGTCTTGGATCCGCTGAGGTAGTACAACAAGTCCCTTCAACACGTCTTGCAGAAGGTGGGGACTGGGATTTGATAAAGCTACAATGGCGAAGGCACGTTGCGACCCGGTGTACAGCTGTTCTACTAGGGTATAAACAGCCTTAAGCTTGATCAGCATGTTTTGCTTAAGGTTGGTACTCCTGGTGCCTGTGTGTGCACAAGCATAGCAGTAAGCCGGGGATAACTATTACAATAGTCATTGGAAGATTACAATGTTTGAGGTTTTGCATAGTAACTTACCAAAGATGGCTGAGACCATTTGAGATATCTGCCATTTTAAGGTGGACAGCTCGGTTGTTGCCTCTGCAAGAGATGCTTCTGCTGTCTCGGCCCGAGTCACCAGTGAAGCCTTCTCATCAGCCCAAATTTTCTTCTCTGACTCAACATTTTTCTTCAACTTCTCATTTTCAGAGACACTGAATTCAAATTTGGAGTTGGCCTTCTGAGTTTCAAGTTCTTGAGTTTCTAGGTGACTCTTCAGGACAGCAAGTTCCAATTCAAACTGACTTATGGTGGCCTGCATTGACACCAGATTATGGTAAGGATTATAGTAAGGTAACATTCAAGTCCCAAGCACTTTACAAGTAAAGATACCTGGCACTTGGGGGCTAATGTATGCTGAAGAATTTTAAACTTATCATACCGGGTCACACATATTAAGTCTCAAGCACTTTACAAGTAAAGATACTTGACACTTGGGGGCTAATGTATATTGCAAATTTAAAACTATCATGTTATAACCGGGTTAAATATATTCTCTTTTAACCGGCTAAATTAACAAGTAAAGCAGATTTCTAAGTCTACAACATATTTATTCATAAGCAATAGACTTGGGGGCTGGTACAGTATGTAAGATTCAGGTAAAAAGTATAAGTTATACCTCAGATTTGTGTTGTATTTGTTTTACCATGTCAATTTCCAGGTCACGACTATTATGCACTTGATTCAGATAGCCCGAGACTATATCACCAATGCTTAAGTGAGTGTAATCAGTAATGTCCTGCTTGGCTTTTCGGCATTCGACAAGTTCTTCCTTGGCGGAACATTTGGCAAGGACGGTAGGCCGCCCTGGTTCAACAAACTGAGACCTCACAATCTCAACTTCCGGCTCATTTGTCTTGACCGGGCTAGGAGTCTCCGGGTCATTTGTGTTGAGAGTATCTTCAGCGGGCGGATCAGAGGTTGGCACTGGAATATCAGAAGCCGGATCAGGCGGCGGCTGATGGGTAGAGTTGTCTGGAGCAGAGGCATTAATCACCGGTTCAGTTACAATCGGGTCTTGGGACGGCTTATTCTTCTTCGCCCTCTTGCTGGGTTTCACTTGCATGCTGTTAACAAAGGCAGAAGGATGAATACGCAAACATGGGTAAAGTAAAGTTCAAGGTACATAAGGTTACATTACCCGGGAGCAGTTTTGAAAGCCGGCATGTTTGACTGCATGGATTCACCGGAAGAAGGAGAGGTATCCTGATAATTGGAGTCAGACGAATTGAGAGGATGACGAATTAAGCCCGCTAAAGGTAAAACATAACGTAAATCGGAGATAACCTCAGTCCAACGCTTCCTGGTTACGTCAGGTAAGCCGGAGGAGAGTTCTGCATCCTTATTGTTCCGGGTCTGCCTCCGGTTCTCAAGTTGTTGTTGCTTGAAAAGAAATTGAGGATCTTGATAAGCAAGAGCATGTGAAAATCTTACTTTCCGGGTCACCCTTCGGATCTTTTGCTTTGGCAAAGGCTCTGAGTCGGAGGAGATTATAGTTACCTCTTCATTGGCTGCTTGACTGTTCCCCGTATCCTCCTGAAGGGATAGAATGTCAGACAGATAATGACAAGGGAATTAAGAAAATTTAAAGATTACCTCTTCATCATCCGAAGAACTATCATCCAATGTGAGTAAGTCGGAGGCGCTGGGTTTCTTCTTCTTTGAGGTTCCCGTCTTGACGGCTTTCCTTTCAGTTTTCTTGGTCGTCCTGGCTTGTTTGGCAGCCTCATGGTCATATTTGGCCTTCCAGAAGTTATCATCATCCTGTGGAAAGGATAAGGAATTATGAGTACCAAAAAAGGTATAATATAGCGAAGAGTATTTATAAAGATTGATAACTTACTGCAGGGGCCGGGTTCTTCTTGCAAAAGGGAAGTAAGCCGAAGGTGTTACTCGTCACAGTGCCCTCCTTCAGCAGTGACTGGGTCGTAGCATCCACCACATCATCTGGTAAGTCGTCAGGGCTATGGCGTAACGGGTCATCCTTTTCGCCTGTGTAAGTACACATTAAGCCGGAACAGCGGCTTAATGGAAGTATTCGCCACGTGACCCAGACTCGGACCAGATCGACGCCGTTTAAACCGTTTCCCAATAGAGCTTTGATCTTCTTGATGGTGGGATTGAGAGGCAGACGCTCAACGGCCGTCAGTTTGTCTGTTAGCGGATGGTTGGACTCAAGGCGCAGGGCGCGAAAGCCGGGTAGAGGCTTCTCATCAGCTGGAGAAGTGTCCTGATAGTAGAACCACGTTTGGTTCCAAGATTTTGGGTGACTCGGCAGCTCAGCATAAGGAAAAAGGCAATCTCTCCGTCGCTGGATCGAGATGCCGTCAAGCTCAAGACTGGGCCCGTTGGCACGTTCATTTTGCCGGTTCAAATAGAAAAGTTGCCTGAACAATAGCAGACTTGCCTCCTCTCCAAGGTACACCTCGCAGAAGACTTGGAAATTGCAAATATTTGACATGGAATTGGGTCCGATGTCTTGAGGTCTAAGGTCAAAGAAATTCAAAACCTCCCTGAAGAATTTTGAGCCGGGAGGGGCAAATCCCCGACTCATGTGATCTGTAAAAACTATCACCTCCCCTTCTTTGGGTTGAGGCTTTTCTTCAGACGGGTCAGGGGCACGATAAGACATGACCTCCTTCTTAGGCAGATGGCCAGACTTAAGAAATTCAGCAAGTTTACTCCTGGTAACTATGGATGGGACCCAATTGCAGGTTACAGGGGCCTTGGCCGCTTTAGGAGCCATGACAACAGTTGGCCTATGACAAAATAAGAAGATCCGGTTCAATTTTAACCCGGGAGAAAAATCCTTATTATTCAAGGTGGCGGCTTAATGAGGGGCCTAATGATATAAGGATGACTGTGCAACAATATTTAAGCCGCTACAAGTATCAAGAGCAGTTCAAAATTCTTCAGGTCATGAGGAGCAACTAAGGTTCTGTGTCATTTATTTAAGCCGGACACCTGGACAGTTGTGTTTAAAGGTATTTAACAGAAGGAATTTTCCGGGTGATAAAAACAGGTTTCATAATCTTCTGTTGATATTTAAGACCAAAGGTCTGTTCTGATAAGAAAATTTTCTAGACCTAAAAACTAACAGAGACGTGTTCATAGGCTCGAATGAGGCTTTATACAGAGAAATGATCTGCTTTTTATCCAAAACAAGTGCGAAAACAACTACTGTGGCCATATTATATCATTCTCAGATCAGACGAGGAGTCTAAGAGGAAAACTAACAAGGGTTTGGCTCTAATGGTGATGAACTCTGACGAACTCGAAGAAGCCCTAATGCGGATCTAAGCAAGGAATGGAAGGGAACTTACAGATCTGGATGGACTGCAGAGGTTCATCGCATTTCTCTGGTCCAACCAGGTCAATGCAGCGGCCTAAGACGGTGAAAACAGGAAGCTCGACAGCGGCGGCGGCGGAGCTCGAGAGGAGGCGAGAGGAAGAAGACGACTGAAAGAGGGAAGAATGGAAGACTAGGGTCGCACCTATTTATAAGAGAAGGATAACTGAGGTGGCGCGAGAAACGAGGAGATCAAATTTATTATCCAGCGGCCCTGACGCCTCGATTCTCGGGATGGTCAGTAAAGGCAAAGATCCGTTGGAAGATATGACAGAGTAAAAATAAGTTTTATTGAAGATGACGTCACGGTGATTTAACCCAGATCCAGATGATGACGCCACGGCGGGTTAAAATCTTCGCGCAAGACAAAAGACTGAAGGACAGTTCCATAAGGTATTTTAAGATTGACATGAACAGGTTCAAATCAATCTGGGGCCTAATGTTGGGGATATAAGTATTTGTGTAAGCCGCCCAGGAGGGGCCGGGTTACGCAAAGAAGATTTACCAGAGAGAAGCCCAAGACCAGAGGTGAAAATGGCGATTCATAGAGGGCTTAAGGCCCGTAGGCGACTTAAGGCCCGTTGTAATAAACCGCCATAGTAATATGACTTGTATCATAAGGTAGACTTAACTAGTCACCGAGCCGAACACTGTTTATAAGCCGGTCGGGACTCTATAAGCCGCAGGGCGTCAACCCGTGTATATAAGGGGATGACCTGCTGGCGGCTTAGGGCAAGAAACAAATCATCGAGAACCGGGCATAGCATATCTCGCTCCCTGGTCATCGAAACATCAATACCAACCCAACTAGACGTAGGCCTTACCTTCACCGTAAGGAGCCGAACTAGTATAAAACCTCTCGTGTCCTTTGTCCCGATTAACCACTTCAAGCTTCCTAGTTGCGATGGCTCCATAACTAAGTCCTTTCACGAGGACATCTGACGTGACAATTCCACGACAAGAGTGGTATGGCAACCCTGTCCTGGAAATCATGTTGTTAGACAATGGTGAACCTTCGAACTATGAAGAAGCGATGGCGGGCCTAGATTCCAACAAATGGCTTGAAGTCATGCAATCCGAGATAGGATCCATGTATGAAAACGAAGTATGGACTTTGACAGACTTGCCCGATGATCGGCGAGCGATAGAAAACAAATGGATCTTTAAGAAGAAGACGGACGCGGATGGTAATGTTACCATCTATAAAGCTCGACTTGTCGCTAAGGGTTATCGACAAGTTCAAGGGGTTGACTACGATGAGACATTCTCTCCCGTAGCGAAGCTAAAGTCCGTCTGAATCATGTTAGCAATTGCCGCATACTATGATTATGAGATATGGCAAATGGACGTCAAAACGGCATTCCTTAACGGCCATCTTAAGGAAGAACTGTATATGATGCAGCCGGAAGGTTTTGTCGACCCTGAGAATGCTAACAAGGTATGCAAGCTCCAGCGATCCATTTATGGGCTGGTGCAAGCATCTCGGAGTTGGAACATTCGCTTTGATGAGATGATCAAAGCGTTTGGGTTTATGCAGACTTATGGAGAAGCCTGCGTTTACAAGAAAGTGAGTGGAGGCTCTGTAGCATTTCTCATATTATATGTAGATGACATACTTTTGATGGGAAATGATATAGAACTTTTGGACAGCATTAAGGCCTACTTGAATAAGTGTTTTTCAATGAAGGACCTTGGAGAAGCTGCTTACATACTAGGCATCAAGATCTATAGGGATAGATCGAGACGCCTCATAGGTCTTTCACAAAGCACATACCTTGATAAGATATTGAAGAAGTTCAATATGGATCAGTCTAAGAAGGGGTTCTTGTCTGTGTTGCAAGGTGTGAAATTGAGCTCAGCTCAATGCCCGACCACGGCAGAAGATATAGAAGAGATGAGTGTCATCCCCTATGCCTCAGCCATAGGGTCTATTATGTATGCCATGTTGTGTACCAGACCTGATGTAAGCCTTGCCGTAAGTTTGGTAGGAAAGTACCAAAGTAATCCCGGCAAGGAACACTGGACAGCGGTCAAGAACATCCTGAAGTACCTGAAGAGGACTAAGGATATGTTTCTCGTTTTTGGAGGTGACGAAGAGCTTGTCGTAAAGGGTTACGTCGATGCTAGCTTCGACACAAATCTGGATGACTCTAAGTCACAAACCGGATATGTGTATATTTTGAATGGTGGGGCAGTAAGCTGGTGCAGTTGCAAGCAAAGCGTCGTGGCGGGATCTACATGTGAAGCAGAATACATGGCAGCCTCGGAGGCAGCGCATGAAGCAATCTGGGTGAAGGAGTTCATCACCGACCTAGGAGTCATATCCAATGCGTTGGGGCCGATCACACTCTTCTGTGACAACACTGGAGCTATTGCACTTGCCAAGGAGCCCAGGTTTCACAAGAAGACCAGGCACATCAAGCGTCGCTTCAACTCCATTCATGAAAATGTTCAAGATGGAGACATAGATATTTGTAAAGTACATACGGACCTGAATGTAGCAGATCCGTTGACTAAACCTCTCCCCAGGGCAAAACATGATCAACACCAGAACTCTATGGGTGTTCGATTCATCACAATGTAACTAGATGATTAACTCTAGTGCAAGTGGGAGACTGTTGGAAATATGCCCTAGAGGCAATAATAAAATGGTTATTATTATATTTCTTTGTTCATGATAATAGTCTGTTATTCATGCTATAATTGTGTTATCCGGAAATCGTAATACACGTGTGAATACATAGACCACAACATGTCCCTAGTAAGCCTCTAGTTGACTAGCTCGTAGATCAACAGATAGTCATGGTTTCCTGACTATGGGCATTGGATGTCATTGATAACGGGATCACATCATTAGGAGAATGATGTGATGGACAAGACCCAATCCTAAGCATAGCTCAAAGATCGTGTAGTTCGTTTAGCTAGAGCTTTTCCAAATGTCAAGTATCATTTCCTTAGACCATGAGATTGTGCAACTCCCGGATACCGTAGGAGTGCTTTGGGTGTGCCAAACGTCACAATGTAACTGGGTGACTATAAAGGTGCACTACGGGTATCTCCGAAAGTGTCTGTTGGGTTGGCACGAATCGAGACTGGGATTTGTCACTCCGTATGACGGAGAGGTATCTCTGGGCCCACTCGGTAATGCATCATCATAATGAGCTCAATGTGACCAAGTGTCTGGTCACGGGATCATGCATTACGGTACGAGTAAAGTGACTTGCCGGTAACGAGATTAAACGAGGTATTGGGATACCGACGATCGAATCTCGGGCATGTAACGTACCGATTGACAAAGGGAATTGTATACGGGATTGATTGAATCCTCGACATCGTGGTTCATCCGATGAGATCATCGAGGAGCATGTGGGAGCCAACATGGGTATCCAGATCCCGCTGCTGGTTATTGATCGAAGAGGTGTCTCGGTCATGTCTGCGTGTCTCCTGAACCCGTAGGGTCTACACACTTAAGGTTCGGTGACGCTAGGGTTGTAGAGATATGAGTATGTAGTAAACCGAAAGTTGTTCGGAGTCCCGGATGAGATCTCGGACATCACGAGGAGTTCCAGAATGGTCCGGAGGTAAAGAATTATATATAGGAAGTCAGGTTTCGGCCATCGGAAAGTTTCGGGGGTCACCGGTATTGTACCGGGACCACCGGAAGGGTTCCGGTGGTCCATCGGGTGGGGCCACCTATCCCGAAGGGCCCCATGGGCTGAAGTGGGAGGGGAACCAGCCCCTGGTGGGCTGGTGCGCCCCCCTTGCCCCCCTGTGCCTAGGGTTGGGAAACCCTAGGGGTGGGGGCGCCTCCACCTGGCTTGGGGGGCAAGTTTCCCCCCTGGCCACCGCCCCCCTTGGAGATCCCATCTCCTAGGGCCGACGCCCCCCCCCCCTAGGGGCCCTATATAAAGAGGGGGGAGGGAGGGCAGCCGTACCCATGCTCTTGGCGCCTCCCTCTCCCCCCTGCTACACCTCTCCCTCTCGCAGAAGCTTGGCGAAGCCCTGCCGAGATCACTGCTGCATCCACCACCACGCCGTCGTGCTGCTGGATCTTCATCAACCTCTCCTTCCCCGTTGCTGGATCAAGAAGGAGGAAACGTCTTCCTCAACCATACGTGTGTTGAACGCGGAGGTGTTGTCCGTTCAGCACTAGGATCATCAGTGATTTGGATCACGACGAGTACGACTCCCTCAACCCCATTCTCTTGAACGCTTCCGCTCGCGATCTACAAGGGTATGTAGATGCACTCCTCTCTCTCGTTGCTAGATGAACTCATAGATTGATCTTGGTGAAAGCGTAGAATTTTTTTATTTTCTGCAACGTTCCCCAACAACAACCTCACGCCTCTTCCATCCGGCATCGCTCCACAAACGATGCCCCCAATAGGGAACACGACACCGCACCGCCGCCATCGTCTGATCCGGTGATCTTATGATTTCTCCCGGAGCGGCACGAGCAGGTTGACGATAGTTGCTTGACAATGCCTTCATCAAGGTAACGACGTAGACGCCGCCATCGCCCGCCATGACCGGAGTCGGCTCGGTTTTCACCGACGACTATGTCTCCCCAACTCGCCGCCGGTGCTGATAATGGGATCCAAGATCCGTCACTACCAGCCTGGCCAACCGCCTTCGATGGAGAAGGCAGCCACCACCACCATGCCCGGGCCAAGAGACCCGGACGTCCTCGTGCCACGAAGATTACCCAGGGGGGATCTCCTCTTGCTGTTGTCGAGACGAGGCGCAACCGCAGTGGATCTCGATCTAAACCCCTTGGGCCCAGATCAGATCTCATCGCAGTCAAAATCTCATCCGCCAACGGCCGTCGAAGATCTCCTGGCCACCGCCAACCCGCTGCGCACTGCCGTTGGAGGAGGAGGAAGATGGACGCCACAGCCCCCACGCGTTACCGTCAGCCGAGGACTGCGCCGCCGCCGCCTCACCATAGGGGCTTCGCCCCGCGGCGTCCCCAGCGACGGCGGCGGTAGTGGGAGGCGATAGCGGGGGAGGGCTGAGGGCGGTGTGGACGGGGACTCCCCGGGGGCGGGGCGGCGCCACCGCCTCGGGGGAGAGAGGTCGGGAGAGAGGAGCTAGCGGGTAGCGGAGTCGTGATCATCCATGGGTATATAAATATGAAAATATTAAACCCATCGTGTAGAGTGGGTACGGATAACACATCTCATACCGGTGTACCCATATACCCACTTAAAATTTATTGAGTGGGCCTTCCATATTCATTTCTCTAATTAACTTACCAAAAAACAGTCTAATCCCGTAGCCCACTGCCCACGAGATACATGACTACATGAATAGCCCACGTAGGCAAAAGGCACGTACATGGAATGACAGAACCAATCCCATATATCTCTTTCTCTCCAAGATTAACGTGATTGGGTGATGGTGAATAATGAATACGTGATCACGTCCCATATTCAGATAGATGGAGATTGATATCCTCCTCACCTCCTCGTCTCATCTCGTCTCCTCGGCCCGTCGGCCCTCGCTAGTCGCCGCCGCCAGCGCCTCCAGCTGCTCACTGCCTCGCCGTCGCCAGCGCATCCAGCTGCTCGGACGCCATGGACCATGCGGATGATGACCATAGCTTGCGCGAGGACGGCGACCGGGAGAAGCAGATGCAGCTCACCCTCATGGGGACTGAGTGAGAGGGCGGCGACCACCACGGCCAGCATCATGGCACGACCACCCCGATCCCGTCGTTGGATGGTGCCGTCCATCTGTGTCCGCCATGAAAGGGCCAAGTTCACGGCAGACGTAAAGGTCCTCCAACTCCTGCTTCGGCATCCACGGCACAGCACCGTCGCAACACAACTACGCGAAGCCGGCCGCCTCGCCCAGCCCGCTTAGTCGATCCTCTGCTGCCAAAAAAAACAAGAACAAGACCAAGGCTATTTTGGCTTGGTGAGTTTCAGTTTTGTGTATGATTTTATGAATATGAGCATTGATCTTGTAGTTTTTATATGCATGATGTGTGATGCATCCGTGTATATAACTATAAGCATTGATTTCTTCTTATACATGATGTATACAGTATATAGTTGTTTTTAGATGATATGTAGGAGATTCCAGGACGTAGTGTATGATGTATATACATTTTTCTGTATATAGTTGATGTGATGTATACAATTTTCGTACATATAGATATTAAGTAGGAGATTCCTGGACGTAGTGTATGATGTATATACATTTTTCTGTATATAGTTGATGTGATGTATACAATTTTCATACATGTAGATCTTATATAAGTAGGAGATTCCAGTACGTAGTGTATGATGTATATATGAGCATCGTAATTTCAGTGCTCATTAAGAATCAAGTATTACATTCAGCAGACTATTATGAATTTGATGTCTATATTGTTATTTCTGATCATTTTGCAGTGGCACAAGATCTAGCAGCCAAGTACAAGTTCCTTGTGAATATGCCAATGATACATCTGCCCAATGGATGAAGATGGAGATCATGTTATTCTTTCCGATGATGAAGATGGACAGCAGGAGGAGGTGGAAGAGGTCAATGAAGTAGGCAAACGGAAGCTAACTTCTAAAGTTTGATTGGAAATGAAAAAGATTAGGAGCAATGGACAATGGAAGGCAAGGTGTAACTATTGTCACAAGGTACTTACTTCAGGCCCAGAGCAGCCACGAAGCATCTTGCTGGACATCTAAAGATTTGCACTCTCAAGATGTTGAAGACGAAGGGAGGCAAAATATTGTGTCAGCCATCATTGAGGATGAATGCTAAGGAGGATGGTAACATTTCTTTAGAGACCTATACTTTTGATCAAGAGGTTGCTAGAAGAGAGCTTGGTAACATGTTGATGTTGCATGAGTATCCACTGTCTATAGTGTACCATGCTGGTTTTAGGAAGTTTGTTAGTGCACTTCAGCCACTATTAAAGGTACATACCAGAAGTACTATTAGGTATACCTTGCTATGATTTTATTTGATTTATTTCTATTTACCTTGTTCTATCCAATGAGGAGGTAACATATGGTATCCTCTTGTTTTGTCTTTTAGGCAAGATATTGTGGAAAATTACAAGCAAGCAAGAAAGAAGGCAATTGATTACATTACTATGAACCCCAATCTAGGGTTGCTATCATTATAGATATGTGGACTGCTGACCACCAAAAGAAGGGCTATATGGCTATTATAGCTCATTTCATTGATGATTCTTGGAAGCTTCAAAGAGTTATCATGAGGTACGACTACTATGTGCTTCTATATAGTAGAAGGCTCGTGCATTGCCACGGGCCTTTTAATTTACTTTTCCTATTGCACCTATGAATACAATTGATACCAGTCTCTCGCTCCCACACTCTCTACCTCCCCTTCTCTCCCACCCCTCTCTCTCTCACACACACACACATGCACTGACTCTCCCCCCTCTCCCTCTCAGGACTCAAAATTTAATTTGGTACAACTTATTTTTTGCTCGGTGTTAACATTCGTCGGCTATAGTATATCGTAGAAGCTGGAGCATTAAAGAGAAACAATGTAATAAAATAAATAAAACAAAGGAATAAATAACATAGATATATTCAATGGAACTTTTGAGAGTAACAACAATGATCTCCGCACATTGTACAAAATTTGATGGCTTCCATCACAAAACTTTCTTGGAGATTAGGTGATGATGAAAGTAAACCGAGACATGCCTGCATTCTCCATTTCAGGGTCGCCTACATAAGAAGAACCATCCACCCAATGGTACTTGGCTCATATCGTGGACCTACAACATCCAAATTTTAACATTTTCATCAAAAATTGGTGAATTCTTTTATAGAAATATATTGTAGTTTCTCCTTTAAGGTCACTCCATTCGTCCCCATATTATTGTTGTTCCAACATCTAACATAGCCACGAGGGCCTCAGCCCACTTGATTTGCTCTTTAATGCACCCACTTTACAAGTGCTCCACCTCTCAAGAGCAATTGTACTGGTGTAAAACAATGACGGTTAGCTCTTCTATCTTATTCCCCTGAATCCAAAAATAGTAGACTATATATCCAGAAGAAATAAAAATATATTATAATTAGTAAATTATCACAACAAAAAAGAACAAATAATAAAAGGATCTTGAAAATTGAACCTCAATCTAAGTAAATTTTATAAATGCGGATCCTCTCCCACTCCCCACATTTATTTACAAACAAATTCGGAATATATAGTACCAACCCAATAATTTGATTCCAAAAGCACTGGATCGTCCAATGTGGGAGTGGGTCCTTCCATATAGTTGGCTTGATGGCCCTTGTGGACAGAGTCTGTTCTAATTAGAGAATTGACCTTAGAACTTGGTGATCAAGACCCGTCCAATAGAAAGTTTATCTCCGGAAAGAAGGTCCGCTTAATTACTTATTTGAAAAAGCAAAAGGTAGGTAGGCTGTTTCAGGGAAGAGTAAGTCGATTTTCACATAGCCGCATATGAAAAGGGACCCTAATGAGTAGCTTTTTTTTTATTCGTAAACCCTACACTGCTGGCTAAGCTTCCTGCTTGCTATCGAGATACTGACTTTCACGAAATGACGGGATCCATAATTAAGAAGTTATCATGTAGAAGAGATACTTTTGTAGCGAAATCCTAATTCGGTGCCTAGGCTCATCTGCATTCGGTCAGAAAAAAATCAAAACAAATACTAAAAAAATCATTTTTTGTGTGATAGACAATTTTATGCGTGTGGTTCGCTCCACATTTCAACTCATTTGGACATCTGAGCAGCTCTCAGCAAAAAAAAAACAAATCGGGTCAGAACAGTATGTGAACAGTAAACTTTTTTATAGACACTGAATTTGTCTTTTTTTCTGAGAGTTGCTCAGATGTAGAAAATGAGTTTAAACTTGGAGCGCACCTCACGCATAAACTTATATACCACACACAAAAAATGGAATTTTTTTGAATTTTTTTAGTATTTTTATTCGTCGGGGGGAGGGGGGGGGTGTTGCGGGTGAGCTCGGAGCAGAAACGCCGCACTCCTCTTTTATAGAGCCAACATTAGTAGCATCAACTGGACAACCGAACCTTATTTCCATTGATCCTATGGTACGACATATTATTAACATTAAGGTTCATTAAGAACAATAGATGTCAACGAAGAACTAACAATAAGTATATCTGGTATTCTTTAACAATGTTGCTCAAAGAATATCAAAATAGGTAAGATATTGATCTTACAATTTTCATTCTCTACATTAAGGTTCCTGATGGTCTTCAGAGACTGTTAGACTGTTGGAAAAAGATTACCTACAAAACTAGTATACTCGTAATACTCAAGTTTTCACAAAGTTCCACAAGCACGCTACTAAATTAAAGGGCCAAGTGCGCGTCCAACAACATCCTCCACCATCGCGATGTCGGGTGACAATGACTTATCCCAACCGAATTCCACGGAAGGATCTGCGGACGGCGTCATTCTCGTGGCGTCGCTGCTGACGCGGTTCCTCTAAGACGTGTTCGACGGCAAGGATTCCATGCACCGTGGGAGTACCTGAGACGATGGTGCACCACGGATGGCTTCCAATATGGTGGGGATGGGAAGCAGACGATGCCAGATCCCGGTGTGCCCATGATCCGGCGACGACGTGGACGACGGGTTCATTTTGGTGACTACTTTGGTCTGTTGCGGTCGATTGGCCACGCCGGTGGGGTCCAAAGGGCGGCAGGTAGACACATCCCAGCGAGCTGCGGCATGGCTCCTCAGGCCCTCTCCTCCAATGCGACATACCTTGGGCAGGGGTGTGTTGCCTTGTGATGTTGGAGTGCATGCACATCCTACGAAGGCAGTACAGCGGCCTACTTTTGTGGTCGATAATGGTGGTTGTTGCCAAATCGTGTCATGCGAGAGCTTTGGTAGAGGATCGGCTACACATTGCCTATTGCCATATATTGTTTATACGACTGCCATTTGCCATAAGATTTACCTGATGATTGCCAACTGCCTAAAATAGGTTTCTGTAGTATCCCTTCAGATCCGAAACAAATTGGTTTCTCATTTCCTATTCGCAGCCATGCGCATCGTAGCCCTATTGTTACGCTGCATTGAACTAATCCACGCATAATGCTCGGTTTCTAACTATGGCCAAACCCATGAAAAGAATATTAAGATATTGCAGTTAATTCCTATGCTACAATAGTGGTTTGGCAAGTTCAGATTGGGAACGGGCTGTGAATCCCATCCTACGCCTTACTTAATGAAAAAATGGAGAAAAATGCATTAATCAACGGAACGAGGGGTGGGGGTACGAAGCGACGATACCACCTACTGACTCCCCAACTAGGAGTAGAGAAACATATGAAAATAAAATTAAAAGAAGCGTATGAAAATCTCAAATTCTAAATGGCGCTTCTCGAAAGTTCATGAGGCCAATCTCGAGAAAAATAATGTGGCGTCTATATATTGAATCACACTGATGTTGTATCTTACCAATGCATGGCACCAATGCATGGCAAAGGAAGCTGTCAACAAATGCCTCTTGTAACGAGGATCAAGAAGTGTAGCCATCCTCATTAGATCTTGAATGTCCTTCCAATACTTATTAAATTTAGTAGTCATTTCCTCGGAGAGTTTTTTTATAACTGGATTGCTAAAAGTGGCCCACTGTCTCGTTTTCATTTTAATCTCACATATTTTAAGGAAGTAAACATTAGAAGTCACATAATCAGTTCCCGAGAACAACTTAGTTATCTCATAGAATAATCCACGCTCCCATTCTTTGGCAGTAGGTAAATGCTCATATTGTTTCTCAACTTGATTTGCATGTTCGAAAACAAATCTGTATGGTAAAGCTGCTTCTAGCATCATGAAAGTGGAGTTTCACCTAGCTTTGCAATCAAGAATCAAGTTTCTTGTCATTTTAACTTTTTTAAACTTAGCCATCTCCTCAAACTTACCGAAAGTTCATTAGGCTAATCTTGAGGGAAGGAACGTGGCGTCTATATATTGAATCCCACTGATGTTGTATCTTATCAACGTAGGCAAGAATACCAACAACATCTGCAAAAATTTAATTAGAATGGGACATTGAGTTATATGGAGTAATATGCAAGAAGAAAGTTAAAGATGATGCGCCAATGATGCTTTTGTCCCGTAGTGAGAATATGGCCCCAAACTATGGGAAGCATGGTGGACAAATTGTCGATGCTATCATATGAGTCGACATCCTAACCTTGGTCCTAGCATTTAGTGTGATGACAAACTCTATGGCTAGATACCAGATATGTCCATCTGGTATTTCCGTGGGGTTGAACCTGACGCGAGTGAAGTCATATGTCATGCCGGTTTGTAGCATGGTGTTGAAGCGAAATACATGCGATCACTTTATTTTTTGTTCACCAACTAATATATTTTTTATGAACCATAACTATAATCAAACAACAAAACTGTTTATTAAATGTGTATATTAAAAAACGTGTTGTGACTAGTGATGAGTAATGCCTTACATCCTGATCTTGTAGTATACACTGAAGGTAAACATTACACATTGAATTCTCCATCATTTGGGCCTTCCACAAGACCTTAGCATGAATGGTCCAACAATTCTGATAGATATGCTCTATTTGGACGCTCTAAAAAGTTAAGTTCCTCTGCATAGAATAGAATGAATGGATGAGATAAATAATTGAGCGGTGATGGCAAACTGCTATACAGGCTGATCCATCCGATGAACAGACAAGATAGCTGAATCAGCCTGTACAGCAGTTTGCCATCACCGCTTAATTATTTATCTCATCCATTCATTCCATTTTATGTAGAGGAACTTGACTTTTCAGAGCGTCCAGATGGAGCATATCTATCAGAATTGTTGGACCATTCATGCTAGGGTCTTGTGGAAGGCCCAAATGATGGAGAATTCAATGTGTAATGTTTACCTTCAGTGTATACTACAGGATCAGGATGTAAGGCATTACTCGCCACTAGTCACAACACGTTTTTTAATATACACATTTAATAAACAGTTTTGTTGTTTGATTATAGTTATGATTCATAAAAAATATATTAGTTAGTGAACAAAAAGTAAAGCGATCGCATACGTATTTCGCTTCAACACCATGCTACAAACCGGCATGACATATGACTTCACTCGCGTCAGGTTCAACCCCACGGAAATACCAGATGGACATATCTGGTATCTAGCCATGGAGTTTGTCATCACACTAAATGCTAGGACCGAGGTTAGGATGTTGGCTCATAGGATAGCATCGACAATTTGTCCACCATGCTTCCCATAGTTTGGGGCCATATTCTCGCTATGGGACAAAAGCATCATTGTCGCATCATCTTTAACTTTCTTCTTGCATATTACTCCATACAACTCAATGTCCCATTCTGATTAAATTTTTGCAGATGTTGTTGGTATTCTTGCCTACGTTGGTAAGATACAACATCAGTGGGATTCAATATATAGACACCACGTTCCTTCCCTCGAGGTTGGCCTAATGATCTTTCGGTAAGTTTGAGGAGATGGCTAAGTTTAAAAAAGTTAAAATGACAAGAAAGTTGATTCTTGATTGCAAAGCTAGGTGAAACTCCACTTTCATGATGCTAGAAGCAGCTTTACCATACAGATTTGTTTTTGAACATGCAAATCAAGTTGAGAAACAATATGAGCATTTACCTACTGCCAAAGAATGGGAGTTTGCTCCTGAGATGGTGGAGAGACTTGGATTATTCTATGAGATAACTAAGTTGTTCTCAAGAACTGATTAGGTGACTTCTAATGCTTACTTCCCTAAAATATGTGAGATTAAAATGAAAACGAGACAATGGGCCACTTTTAGCAATCCAGTTATAAAAAAACTCTCTGAGGAAATGACTACTAAATCTAATAAGTATTGGAAGGACATTCAAGATCTAATGGGGATGGCTACACTTCTTGATCCTCGTTACAAGAGGCATATGTTGACGGCTTGCTTTGCCATGCTCCATGGAACTGAGCCATCTTCTTATGAGTGTGTGCAGTAAGTCGATGCATTAGTTGCTAGACTGCATGCATTCATAGAGGAGTATGAAGTGGAAGTAAATGAATGTAAACCATGTGAAGAACCGATTTCTTCAGTGAAAGCTCCAGCCATCGTGAACATCTTCAATGACATTGTTGTCAAGCAAACTCTTGCAGCAGCTCGACTACAACGTGAATTAGATATGTACTTGACAGATGGCCTTGTGACATACACAGAAATATTTAGTGTGCTGGATTTGTGGAAAGTAGCTGGAACAAGATGTCCAACATTAAGGAAGGTCACCAGAGATATTGTTGCTATTCTCGTGACAATAGTTGCTTCAGAGTCGGCCTTTAGTACAAGTGGCAGAATACTTAGTGAGCATAGGAGCCACCTAACTCCTAATATGGTGGAAGTTTTGATGTGCTCCCAAGATTGTCTTAGAAACAAACAAAAAGGTGAGCAAATAATGTACTCCCTCCATTTTTATATACAAGGCCACAAACCTATATTACAGGTACCAAAGTAGAAATTAATCCTTACTTAGGCCAATGTTACAAACTAGTCTTTTCCCCTTACTTGACGCATTAATTAATGTGTATTTTTCTCTTCAACGCACAACAAGACAACTCTCTCACTCCTCGTTGGTTGATTAATATGGTGCATTAAAACCAACCTTCTCACTCCCACATGCATGAAAGGCCTATTAATGTCCTTGGTTGCTAGTACGAGGCAAGCCTCATCAATATTACCTCGATCGATGTTAGTGGCCTTGTATAGCTGCAAATTGTAATTTTGATGGTGGCCTTGTATACAAAAATGGAGGGAGTACTTTGTTCAAAATTGCAATTTATTTAACTATTGCTAATCACTATCTCTTCATGTGGTTAGCACTCTACAAGGAAAAACCTAAACATTGACTATATTCATGTTTCAAACTAGGACTTGGCCCTTTGAGACATAGAGACATGGTGATGCTTCATACGTCTCCAACGTATCTATAATTTTTTATTGTTCCATGTTGTTATATTACCAATCTTGGATGTTTTACATTCATTTACTAGCAACTTTATATCATTTTCTGGGACTAACCTACTGACATAGTGCCCAGTGTCGGTTGTTGTTTTTTGCTTGTTTTTAACTTTGTAGAATATCTGTATCAAACAAAGTCCACATGCAGCATAACTTTTTGGAGATTTTTTCTGCCTAGAAGACACCAAGAAGGCCCAAGAAGTGCACCAGAGGGTGCCTGTGGGGGCCACTAGGCACCCCCTCCACTACCTCTCAGCTCTATAAATACTCTAAAATCCCAAAAGCCCTAGGGGAGTCGACGAAACACAATTTCAGCCGCCACAAGTTCTAGAACCACGAGATCCAATCTAGAGGCCTTTGCCGGGGGGGTCAACGATCACGGAGAGGTTCTTCATCGTCACCCTTTCCCCTATGATGATGCGTGAGTAGTTTAGCACAGACCTACGGGTCTGTAGGTAGTATCTAGATGGCTTCTTCTCTCTTTTTGATCTTCAATACAATATTCTCCTAGACGTTCTTGGAGATCCATTTGATGTAAAGACTTTTTGCGGTGTGTTTGTTGGGATCTGATCAATTGCGAGTTTATGATTAGTTCTATCTATGAATATTATTTGAGTCTTCTTTGAACTCTTATATGCATGATCTTTATAGCCTCGTATTTATTCTCCGAAACTTTGGTTTGATTTGGCCAACTAGATTGATTTTTCTTGCAATTGAAAGAGGTTCTTTGTGGTGGATTCGATCTTGCGGTGCTCAATCTCAGTTACAGAAGGAGACATGACATGCATGTATTGTTGTCATTAAGGATAAAAAGATGGGGTCTATTCCTACATGAATAGATCTTGTGTACATCATGTCATCGTTCTTATTGCATTACTCCATTTTTACATGAACTTAATACACTAGATGCATGCTGGATAGCGGTTGATGTGTGGTGTAAAATAGTATATGCAGGAAGGAGTCGATCTACTAATCTTGGACGGGATGCCTATATACAAGATCATTGCCTTGGATATTTTCATAATTATTTGCTCTTCTATCAATTGCCCAACAGTAATTTGTTTACCCACAGTATGCTATTTTCTCGAGAGAAGCCACTAGTGAAATCTATGGGGCCGGGGTCTATTTCCTATCATATCAAAACCCAAAAATACCTTGCTGTTTTTTATTTATTTATTTTATTTTGTGTTTTTGCTAGATCTATTTATCAAATCTCATACAATTTAATCTATCTCAATACCGAGGAGGGATTGGCAACCCCTCTTACGCGTTGGGTTGCAAGTACTTGTTATTTGAGTGCAGATGTTATTTACATAGTGTTTCTTGGTTCTACTACTGGATTGATAACCTTGGTTTCATAACTGAGGAAAATACTTAGCTTTGTTGTGTTGCATCACCCTCTCCTCTTCAGGGAAATGCCAACACGGATACAAGCAATCAATGCTTAATTTGTGGCCTTATGTATGGTCAAATTACCTCCATACTTTGTCGTGAGTTTGTGAACTTAAAATAAACGACTATGCATTGTTGTTTATAAATGTGTTGCTATTTTATGTGTTGCTTTCTATGAGTAAGCGCTGCTATTCATGGGAATATGTTGCTGTTTACGAATCATGATGTGTTGTTGTCTACAAGTGTTGCTTTTTATAAGAATGTGTTGCTGCTTATGACGTGTTGTTGTTTATAAGCATATGATGTTGTTTTGATGTGATGCTATTTATAAATTATGATGATATGTTTTTGTTTATGACTATTTGTTACTCAAGTTGATGTGTGCACATGTGGGTATTTTTACCCATGGATACCCATTTACCCTATCGGGTGATGGGTATGCGGAAAATTGTACCCATTGACAGGTAGGGGTACGGGTGATGGCTAAGATCAAGGAGGATTGGTAAGGGTATGGGGTAGCTCCACCCATACCCAAACACGGCGGGTGCCATCCCTATCTACCAAGCTTTTACGAAAGAATTAAATTCCAGTTCTTAGACTGGATTTTGTTATCACCTTTTCTACTGAAACACTTATAATAAAATAGGCATAGGTGCGAGGACTTGATTCTTACAACCATGTGTTTGTGGTTGAGATTACCATCATCTTAATTTTAGAAGACACCCATTAAGATGTGCTTGCAACGACTCGAAGTAGGGGATGTGTCCAAATTACGTCTTAACCGGAATGTGTATTGCATCAAGAGTCAGTTATTCAATTGCCGCCAGGGACTTCTCCACCGGTGCTTCACTGCCATTGTTGTCGTCAGCTCCGGTCGCGGTGGCAGCGGGCCCCGTTCCTCAAATGGGAGGGGATCTCTGGCTATTGCGATTGGCACGGTGGAGCTTGGGCGACAGGCCCGGACCTCTTCATGATGGTTGCGACTTCTGTGGCTGCTTGGGCGGTGATACGTCTCCAACGTATCTATAATTTTTTATTGTTCCATGCTATTATATTACCTGTTTTGGATGTTTAATGGGATTTATTATACACTTTTATATTATTTTGGGGACTAACCTACTAACCCAAGGCCCAGTGCAAATTGCTGTTTTTTTGTCTATTTCAGTGTTTCGCAGAAAAGGAATATCAAACGGAATCCAAACGGAATGAAACCTTTGGGAGAGTTAATTTTTGGAACAAACGCAATCCAGGAGACTTGGAGTGGACGTCAAGGAAGCAACGAGGCGGCCACGAGGCACAGAGGCGCGCCCCCACCTTCGTGGGCCCCTCGTGGCTCCACCGACCTACTTCTTTCGCCTATATATATTCATATACCCCGAAAACATCCGAGAGCACCACGAAACCCTATTTCCACCGCCGCAACTTTCTGTACCCGTGAGATCCCATCTTGGAGCCTTTTCCGGTGCTCCGCCGGAGGGGGAATCGATCACGGAGGGCTTCTACATCAACACCATAGCCTCTCCGATGATGTGTGAGTAGTTTACCTTAGACCTTCGGGTCCATAGTTATTAGCTAGATGGCTTGTTCTCTCTCTTTGGATCTCAATACAAAGTTCTCCTCGATCTTCTTGGAGATCTATTCGATGTAATTCTTTTTGCGGTGTGTTTGTCGAGATCCGATGAATTGTGGGTTTATGATCAAGATTATCTATGAACAATATTTGAATCTCCTCGGAATTCTTTTATGTATGATTTGATATCTTTGCAAGTCTCTTCGAATTATCAGTTTGGTTTGGCCTACTAGATTGATCTTTCTTGCAATGGGAGAAGTGCTTAGCTTTGGGTTCAATCTTGCGATGTCCTTTCCCAGTGACAGCAGGGGCAGCAAGGCATGTATTGTATTACCATCGAGGATAAAATGGTGGGGTTTATATCATATTGCTTGAGTTTATCCCTCTACATCATGTCATCTTGCCTAATGCAATACTCCGTTCTTATGAACTTAATACTCTAGATGCATGCTGGATAGCGGTCGATGTGTGGAGTAATAGTAGTAGATGCAGAATCGCTTCGGTCTACTTGTCGCGGACGTGATGCCTAGATATTCTCATAACTATACGCTTTTTTATCAATTGCTCGACAGTAATTTGTTCATCCACCGTAATACATGCTATTTTGAGAGAAGCCACTAGTGAAACCTATGGCCCCCAAGTCTATTTTCCATCATATTAATTTCCCAACAACTAGCTATTTCTATTGCCGTTTATTTTTGCAATCTTTACTTTTCAACCTATACAACAAAAATACCAAAAATATTTATCGTATTATCTCTATCAGATCTCACTTTTGCAAGTGGCATTGGAGGGATTGACAACCCCTTTATCGCGTTGGTTGCAAGGTTCTTATTTGTTTGTGCAGGTACAAGGCGACTTGCGTGTAACCTCCTACTAGATTGATACCTTGGTTCTCAAAAACTGAGGGAAATACTTATGTTACTTTACTGCATCACACTTTCCTCTTCAAGGGGAAACCAAAGCATGCTCAAGAGGTAGCAGGCGGCGCAGTGGTCTGACTTGGATGCGCTGCTCCATGCTGATTTTGCTGCACTGTCTAGAGTTGTCCATGGCGTAAGGGCGTAGTGGATCTTAGGGACAAGCACGCTTTTCAGATCTTCTCAACCATGCTCGGCTGGGTGGTTCGAGTGGTGGGGAGGTTGCAGCTACGACCATGACTAGTGGGCATCGATTTGGTCTAGAGTGGCTGGAGCTAGCTCGCTGGTATGCGTTTGGTGCTGGCACGTGTCCTCCGCATGACGTGGATGGCTGCGGTGCAGCTCATGCTCATTCATATAGGTCTGGTTTGAGGTGGTGGCGGTTGTTGGGCCAGTCATCTTCGGTCCTGATGGTTGATGTGCAGGGGAAACCCTGTCTCAACTTTGTACCTTGAGCGGCGATGACGACACCTCCGGGCACCGTAATCCTTTGTTGAAGGTGTCGCATCAATGCTCTTTTCCTCCCCTCATGGTCTTTGCTTCACGGGGGACCCCTGCTCCCTTCTTGGGACATACAATGGCAGCGATTTCCTTGTCATTGACCTTCATGGAGGCATTGTAATGGAGCTCACTCGATCATCGGAGATAGTGGTAGCTTGTCCAGCGTTGCTTCGGAGTGAGATCTATGGACAGCGGCTTGAGGCAGAGGGCATGGATGTATAGCGGTGACACTGGGTTTTCTGGCCGGGCCAGTAGTCTTTGTGTGAGACGTTGGTGGCCACGATCCTATCTGCAGGTACGTAGGAGGCAGCGTCGGCATAATTCGTCCTGGTATGATGGTTCTCCCCCGGGTGTGTGGGCGTTGACGTGGTCCTGTTCTGCTAGGTGATTGCCAAGACGGGGCTGGGAATTTTGGATCTTCAGATCCAACAGCAATGGCAAGTTTGTTTTCAAGGAAATATGCCCTAGAGGCAATAATAAAGTTATTATTTATTTCCTTATATCATGATAAATGTTTATTATTCATGCTAGAATTGTATTAACCGGAAACGTAATACATGTGTGAATACGTAGACAAACATAGTGTCACTAGTATGCCTCTACTTGACTAGCTCGTTTATCAAAGATGGTTATGTTTCCTAGCCATAGACAAAAGAGTTGTCATTTGATTAATGGGATCACATATTTCGGAGAATGATGTGATTGACTTGACCCATTCCGTTAGCTTAGCACTTGATCGTTTAGTATGTTGCTGTTGCTTTCTTCATGACTTATACATGTTCCTGTAACTATGAGATTATGCAACTCCCGTTTACCGGAGGAACACTTTGGGTGCTACCAAACGTCACAACGTAACTGGGTGATTATAAAGGAGTACTACAAGTGTCTCCAAAGGTACATGTTGGGTTGGCGTATTTCGAGATTAGGTTTTGTCACTCCGATTGTCGGAGAGGTATCTCTGGGCCCTCTCGGTAATGCACATCACTATAAGCCTTGCAAGCAATGTGACTAATGAGTTAGTTGTGAGATGATGTATTTGAAGGAAATATGCCCTAGAGGCAATAATAAAGTTATTATTTATTTCCTTATTTCATGATAAATGTTTATTATTCATGCTAGAATTGTATTAACCGGAAACATAATACATGTGTGAATACATAGACAAACATAGTGTCACTAGTATGCCTCTACTTGACTAGCTCGTGAATCAAAGATGGTTAAGTTTCCTAGCCATAAACATGAGTAGTCATTTGATTAATGGGATCACATCATTAGGAGAATGATGTGATTGACATGACCCATTCCGTTAGCCTAGCACTTGATCGTTTAGTATATTGCTATTGCTTTCTTCATGACTTATACATGTTCCTGTAACTATGAGATTATGCAACTCCCGTTTACCGGAGGAACACTTTGGGTACTACATAACGTCACAATGTAACTGGGTGATTATAAAGGAGTACTACAGGTGTCTCCGAAGGTATATGTTGAGTTGGCGTATTTCGAGATTAGGTTTTGTCACTCCGATTGTCGGAGAGGTATCTCTGGGCCCTCTCGGTAATGCACATCACTATAAGCCTTGCAAGCAATGTGACCAATGAGTTGTTACGGGATGATGCATTACGTAACGAGTAAAGAGACTTGCCGGTAACGAGATTGAACTAGGTATTGGATGCCGACGATCAAATCTCGGGCAAGTAACATACCGATGACAAAAGGAACAACGTATGTTGTTATGCGGTTTGACCGATAAAGATCTTCGTAGAATATGTAGGAACCAATATGGGCATCCAGGTCCCGCTATTGGTTATTGACCGAGAATAGTTCTAGGTCATGTCTACATAGTTCTCGAACCCGTAGGGTCCGCATGCTTAACGTTACGATGACAGTTTTATTATGAGTTTATAAGTTTTGATGTACCGAAGTTTGTTCGGAGTCCCGGATGTGATCACGGACATGACGAGGAGTCTCGAAATGGTCGAGACATAAAGATTGATATATTGGACGACTATATTCGGACACCGGAAGTGTTCCGGACGTTGTCGGAGAAAACCGGAGTGCCGAAAGGTTACCAGAACCCCCCGGGGAGAGATAATGGGCCACATGGGCCTTGGTGGAAAGAGAGAGGGGCGGCCAGGGTGGGTGGCGTGCCCCCTCTCCCTCTGGTCCGAATTGGACTAGGAGGGGGCGCGGCGCCCCCCTCTTTCCTTCCCCCCTCTTCCCCTTCCTTCCCCCTCCTAGTAGGAGTAGGAAAGGGGGAGTCCTACTCCTACTAGGAGGAGGACTCCTCCTCCTTGGCGCGCCCACAAGGGCGGCCGGCCTCCCCCCTCCCTCCTTTATATACGGGGGCAGGGGGGCACCCCAGGACACACAAGTTGATCTACGGATCGTTCCTTAGCCGTGTGCGGTGCCCCCCTCCACCATATTCCACCTCGGTCATATCGTCGTGGAGTTTAGGCGAAGCTCTGCGCCGGTAGAACATCATCATCGTCACCACGCCGTCGTGCTGACGGAACTCATCCCCAAAGCTTTGCTGGATCGGAGCCCGGGGATCGTCATCGAGCTGAACGTGTGCTGAACTCGGAGGTGCCGTACGTTCGGTGCTTGGATTGGTCGGATCGTGAAGACGTACGACTACATCAACCGCGTTGTCATAACGCTTCCGCTTACGGTCTACGAGGGTACGTGGACAACACTCTCCCCTCTCGTTGCTATGTCATCACCATGATCTTGCGTGTACGTAGGAATTTTTTTGAAATTACTACGTTCCCCAACAGTGGTATCAGAGCCAGGTTTTATGCGTTGATGTTATATGCCCGAGTAGAACACAAGTGAGTTGTGGGCGATACAAGTCATACTGCTTACCAGCATGTCATACTTTGGTTCGGCGGTATTGTTGGATGAAGCGGCCCGGACCGACATTACGCGTACACTTACACGAGACTGGTTTTATCGCCGTGCTTTGCACACAGGTGACTAGCGGGTGTCAGTTTCTCCAACTTTAGTTGAACCGAGTGTGGCTACGCCCGGTCCTTGAGAAGGTTAAAACAGCACCAACTTGACGAACTATCATTGTGGTTTTGATGCGTAGGTAAGAACGGTTCTTGCTCAGCCCGTAGCAGCCACGTAAAATTTGCAACAACAAAGTAGAGGACGTCTAACTTGTTTTTGCAGGGCATGTTGTGATATGATATGGTCAAGACGTGATGAGATATAAGTTGTTGTATGAGATGATCATGTTTTGTTGAAGTTATCGGCAACTGGCAGAAGCTCTATGGTTGTCTCTTTGTTGCATAAGATGCAAGTGCCAAATAATTGCTTTACTTTATCGCTATGCGATAGCAATAGTTGCAAGAGCAATAGTTGGCGAGACGACCATGTGACGACACATTGATATAGATCAAGATGATGAAGATCATGGTGTCGTGCCGGTGACGATAGAGATCATGACAGTACTTTGGAGATGGAGATCAAAGGCGCAAGATGATCATGGCCATATCATGTCACATATTTTGATTGCATATGATGTTTATCTGTTATACATCTTATTCTGTTTTGTTTGACAGTAGCATTATAAGATGATCTCTCACTAATTATCAAGAAGTGTTCTCCCTGAGTATGCACCGTTGCCAAAGTTCGTCGTGCCCAGACACCACATGATGATCGGGTGTGATAAGCTCTACGTCCATCTACAACGGGTGCAAGCCAGTTTTGCACACGCGGAATACTCAGGTTAAACTTGACGAGCCTAGCATATGCAGATATGGCCTCGGAACACGGAGACCGAAAGGTCGAGCGTGAATCATATAGTAGATATGATCAACATAATGATGTTCACCATTGAAAGCTACTCCATTTCACGTGATGATCGGTTATGGTTTAGTTGATTTGGATCACGTGATCACTTAGAGGATTAGAGGGATGTCTTTCTAAGTGGGAGTTCTTAAGTAATATGATTAATTGAACTTAAATTTATCATGAACTTAGTCCTGGTAGTATTTTGCAAATTATGTTGTAGATCAATAGCTTGCGTTGTTGCTCTCATATGTTTATTTTGATATGTTCCTAGAGAAAATTGTGTTGAAAAATGTTAGTAGCAATGATGCGGATTGGATCCGTGATCTGAGGTTTATCCTCATTGCTGCGTAGAAGAATTATGTCCTTGATGCAACGCTAGGTGACAAACCTATTGCAGGAGCAGATGCAGACGTTATGAACGTTTGGCTAGCTCAATATGATGACTACTTGATAGTTTAGTGCACCATGCTTAACGGCTTAGAATCGGGACTTCAAAGACATTTTGAACGTCATGGACCATATGAGATGTTCCAGGAGTTGAAGTTAATATTTCAAGCAAATACCCGAGTTGAGAGATATGAAGTCTCCAACAAGTTCTATGGCTAAAAGATGGAGGAGAATCGCTCAACTAGTGAGCATGTGCTCAGATTGTCTGGGTACTTCAATCACTTGAATCAAGTGGGAGTTAATCTTCCAGATAAGATAGTGATTGACAGAATTCTCTAGTCACCATCACTAAGTTACTAGAACTTCGTGATGAACTATAGTATGCAAGGGATGACGAAAACAATTCCCAAGCTCTTCGCGATGCAAAAAAATAGGCGAAGGTAGAAATCAAAGAAAAACATCAAAGTGTTGATGGTGGACAAGATCAGTAGTTTCAAGAAAAAGGGCAAAGGGAAGAAGGGGAACTTCAAGAAGAACAGCAAGCAAGTTGCTGCTCAAGTGAAGAAGCCCAAGTCTGGACCTAAGCCTAAGACTAAGTGATTCTACTGCAAAGGGACTGGTCACTGGAAGTGGAACTACCCCAAGTATTTGGCGGATAAGAAGGATGCAAAGTGAACATAGGTATATTTGATATACATGCTATTGATGTGTACTTTACTAGTGTTTATAGCAACCCCTTGGTATTTGATACTAGTTCAGTTGCTAAGAGTAGTAACTCGAAACGGGAGTTGCAGAATAAACAGAAACTAGTTGAGGGTGAGGTGACGATGAATGTTGGAAGTAGTTCCAAGATTGATATGATCATCATCGCACACTCCCTATACTTTCGGGATTAGTGTTGAACCTAAATAAATGTTATTTGGCGTTTGCGTTGAGCATGAATATGATTTGATCATGTTTATTGCAATACGGTTATTCATGTAAGTTAGAGAATAATTATTGTTCTGTTTACATGAATAAAACCTTCTATCGTCATACACCCAATGAAAATGGTTTGTTGGATCTCGATCGTGTGATACACATATTCATAATATTGAAACCAAAAGATGTAAAGTTAATAATGATAGTGCAACTTATTTGTGGCACTGCCGTTTAGGTCATATTGGTGTAAAGCGCATGAAGAAACTCCATAAAAGATGGATTTTCGGAATCACTTGGTTATGAATCATTTGATGCTTGTGAACCGTGCCTTTTGGGCAAGATGACTAAAACTCCGTTCTCCGGAACAATGGAACAAGCTACTGACTTATTGGAAATAATACATACCGATGTATGCGATCCAATGAGTGTTGATGCCCGTGGCAAGTATCGTTATTTTCTGACCTTCACAAGATGATTTGAGCAGATATGGGTATATCTACTTGATGAAACATAAGTCTGAAATAGTTGAAAAGTTCAAAGAATTTCAGAGTGAAGTGGAAAAATCATCGTAACAAGAAAATAAAGTTTCTGCGATCTGATCGCGGAGACGAATATTTGAGTTACGAGTTTGGTCTTCAATTAAAACAATGTGGAATAGTTTCACAGCTCACGCCACCTGGAACACCACAACGTTATGGTGTGTCCAAACATCGTAACCGCACTTTATTGGATATAGTGCGATCTATATGATGTCTCTTACTAATTTACCACTATTGTTTTTGGGTTATGCATTAGAGACAGCTGCATTCACGTTAAAAGGGCACCATCTAAATCCGTTGAGACGACACCATATGAATTGTGGTTTAGCAAGAAACCCAAGTTGTCGTTTCTTAAAGTTTGGGGCTGCGATGCTTATGTGAAAAAATTTCATCCTGATAAGCTCGAACCCAAATCGGAGAAGTGCGTCTTCATAGAATACCCAAAGGAATTGTTGGGTACACCTTCTATCACAGATCCGAAGGCAAAATATTCGTTGCTAAAAATGGATCCTTTCTAGAGAAGGAGTTTCTCTCGAAAGAAGTGAGTGGGATAAAAGTAGAACTTGATGAGGTAACTGTACCTTCTCCCAAATTGGAAAATTGTTCATCACTGAAATCAGTTCCAGTGATTTCTACACCAATTAGTGAGGAAGCTAATGATGATGATCATGAAACTTCAGATCAAATTACTACAGAACCTCGTAGGTCTTCCAGAAAATGGTCCGCACCAGAGTGGTACGGTAATCCTGTTCTGGAAGTCATGTTACTAGACCATGATGAACCTACGAACTATGAGGAAGCGATGATGAGCCCAGATTCCGCAAAATGGCTTAAGGCCATGAAATCTGAGATGGGATCCATGTATGAGAACAAAGTGTGGACTTTGGTGGAGTTGCCCGATGATCGGCAAGCCATATTGTATAAATGGATCTTCAAGAGGAAGACGGGAATTGATAGTAGTGTTACTATCTACAAAGCTCGACTTGTCGCAAAAAGGTTTTTGACAAGTTCAAGGTGTTGACTACAATGAGATTTTCTCAACTGTAGCGATGCTTAAGTCTGTCCGAATCATGTTAGCAATTGCCACAATTTATGAAATCTGGCAAATGGATGTCAAAACTGCATTCCTTAATGGTTTTCTCAAAGAAGAGTTGTATATGATGCAACCAAAAGGTTTTGTCAATCCTAAAGGTACTAACAAAATGTGCATGCTCTAGCGATCCATCTATGGACTGGTGCAAGCATCTCGGAGTTGGAATATACGCTTTGATGAGTTGATCAAAGCATATAGTTTTGTACAGACTTACGGTGAAGCCTGTATTTACAAGAAAGTGAGTGGGAGCACTACAGCATTTCTGATAAGTATATGTGAATGACATATTGTTGATCGGAAATAATGTAGAATTATTCTGCAAAGCATAAAGGAGTGTTTGAAAGGAGTTCTTTAAAATAAAGACCTCAGTAAAGCTACTTACATATTGAGCATCAAGATCTATTGAGATAGATCAAGACGCTTGATAAGATTTTCAATGAGTACATACCTTGACAAGATTTTGAAGTAGTTCAAAATGGAACAGTCAAAGAAGGAGTTCTTGCCTGTGTTGCAAGGTGTGAAGTCGAGTAAGACTCAAGACCCGACCATGGCAGAAAATAGAAAGAGAATGAAAAGTCATTCCCTATGCCTCAGTCATAGGTTCTATAAAGTATGCTATGCTGTGAACCAGACCTATTGTATACTCTGCCCTGCTTTGGCAAGGGAGTACAATAGTGATCTAGGAGTAGATCACTGGAGTGGTCAAAATTATCCTTAGTGGAATAAGGATATGTTTCTCAATTATGGAGGTGACAAAAGGTTCGTCGTAAAAGGTTACGTCGATACAAGTTTTGGCACTGATCCAGATGACTCTAAGTCTTAATCTGGATACATATTGAAAATGGGAGCAATTAGCTAAAGTAGCTCCGTGCAGAGTATTGTAGACATAGAATATTTGCAAAATACATACGGCTCTGAATGTGACAGACCCATTGACTAAACTTCTCTCACGAGCAAAACATGATCATACTTTTGTACTCTTTGGGTGTTAATCACATAGCAATGTGAACTAGATTATTGACTCTAGTAACCCTTTGGGTGTTGGTCACATGACGATGTGAACTATGGGTGTTAATCATATACAGATATGATTATTGGTGTTAAATCACATGGCGATGTGAACTAGATTATTGACTCTAGTGCAAGTGGGAGACTGAAGGAAATATGCCCTAGAGGCAATAATAAAGTTATTATTTATTTCCTTATTTCATGATAAATGTTTATTATTCATGCTAGAATTGTATTAACCGGAAACATAATACATGTGTGAATACATAGACAAACATAGTGTCACTAGTATGCCTCTACTTGACTAGCTCGTGAATCAAAGATGGTTAAGTTTCCTAGCCATAGACATGAGTTGTCATTTGATTAATGGGATCACATCATTAGGAGAATGATGTGATTGACATGACCCATTCCGTTAGCCTAGCACTTGATCGTTTAGTATATTGCTATTGCTTTCTTCATGACTTATACATGTTCCTGTAACTATGAGATTATGCAACTCCCGTTTACCGGAGGAACACTTTGGGTACTACCAAACGTCACAACGTAACTGGGTGATTATAAAGGAGTACTACAGGTGTCTCCGAAGGTACATGTTGAGTTAGCGTATTTCGAGATTAGGTTTTGTCACTCCGATTGTCGGAGAGGTATCTCTGGGCCCTCTCGGTAATGCACATCACTATAAGCCTTGCAAGCAATGTGACCAATGAGTTGGTTACGGGATGATGCATTACGTAACGAGTAAAGAGACTTTCCGGCAACGAGATTGAACTAGGTATTGGATACCGACGATCAAATCTCGGGCAAGTAACATACCGATGACAAAGGGAACAACGTATGTTGTTATGCGGTTTGACCGATAAAGATCTTCGTAGAATATGTAGGAACCAATATGGGAATCCAGGTCCCGCTATTGGTTATTGACCGAGAATAGTTCTAGGTCATGTCTACATAGTTCTCGAACCCGTAGGGTCCGCACGCTTAACGTTACGATGACAGTTTTATTATGAGTTTATAAGTTTTGATGTACCGAAGTTTGTTCAGAGTCCCGGATGTGATCACGGACATGACGAGGAGTCTCGAAATGGTCGAGACATAAAGATTGATATATTGGACGACTATATTCGGACACCAGAAGTGTTCCGGACGTTGTCGGAGAAAACCGGAGTGCAGGAGGGTTACCGGAACCCCCCGGGGAGAGATAATGGGCCACATGGGCCTTGGTGGAAAGAGAGAGGGGCGGCCAGGGTGGGCCGCGCGCCCCCTCTCCCTCTGGTCCGAATTGGACTAGGAGGGGGGGCCTCTTTCCTTCCCCCCTCTTCCCTTTCCTTTCCCCTCCTAGTAGGAGTAGGAAAGGGGGAGTCCTACTCCTACTAGGAGGAGGACTCCTCCTCCTTGGCGCGCCCACAAGGGCCGGCCGGCCTCCCCCCTCCCTTCTTTATATACGGGGGCAGGGGGCACCCCAGGACACACAAGTTGATCTACGGATCGTTCCTTAGCCGTGTGCGGTGCCCCCCTCCACCATATTCCACCTCGGTCATATCATCGCGGAGTTTAGGCGAAGCCCAGCGCCGGTAGAACATCATCATCGTCACCACGCCGTCGTGCTGACGGAACTCATCCCCGAAGCTTTGCTGGATCGGAGCCCGGGGATCATCATCGAGCTGAACGTGTGCTGAACTCGGAGGTGCCGTACGTTCGGTGCTTGGATCGGTCGGATCATGAAGACGTACGACTACATCAACCGCGTTGTCATAACACTTCCTCTTACGGTCTACGAGGGTACATGGACAACACTCACCCCTCTCGTTGCTATGTCATCACCATGATCTTGCGTGTACGTAGGAAAATTGTTGAAATTACTATGTTCCCCAACAGTATTACGTAACGAGTAAAGAGACTTGCCGGTAACGAGATTGAACTAGGTATTGAGATACCGACGATCGAATCTCGGGCAAGTAACATACCGATGACAAAGGGAACAACGTATGTTGTTATGCGGTTTGACCGATAAAGATCTTCGCAGAATATGTAGGAGCCAATATGAGCATCCAGGTTCCGCTATTGGTTATTGACCGAGAATAGTTCTAGGTCATGTCTACATTATTCTCGAACCCGTAGGGTCCGCACGCTTAAGGTTTCGATGACAGTTATATTATGAGTTTATGAGTTTTGATGTACCGAAGGAGTTCGGAGTCCCGGATGAGATCGGGGACATGACGAGGAGTCTCGAAATGGTCGAGCGTAAAGATCGATATATTGGACGACTATATTCGGAGTTCAGAAAGGTTCCGAGTGATTCGGGTATTTTTTGAAGTACCGGAGAGTTACGGGAATTCGCCGGGAGTATATGGGCCTTATTGGGCCATACGGGAATAGAGGAGAGAGGCCAAAAGGAAGAAGGCATGCGCCCCCCCTCTGGTCCGAATTGGACAAGGGGGGCAGCCCCCTTTTCCTTCTCCCTCTCCTCCTCTTTCCTTCTCCAACAAGGAAAGGAGGAGTCCTACTCCCGGTGGGAGTAGGACTCCCCCCTTGGCGCGCCTCCCCCCTTGCTCCTTTATATACGGGGGCAAGGGGGCACCCCATAGAGAACACAAGTTGATCTACGTGATCGTTCCTTAGCCGTGTGCGGTGCCCCCTCCATCATATTCCACCTCGGTCATATCGTCGCAGAGTTTAGGCGAAGCCTTGCACCGGTAGAACATCATCATCGTCACCACGCCATCGTGCTGACGGAACTCATCCCCGACACTTTGCTGGATCGGAGTCCGGGGATCGTCATCGAGCTGAACGTGTGCTGAACTCGGAGTTGCCGTACGTTCGGTACTTGGATCGGTCGGATCGTGAAGACGTACGACTACATCAACCGCGTTGTCATAACGCTTCCGCTTACGGTCTACGAGGGTACGTGGACATTACTCTCCCCTCTCGTTGCTATGCATCACCATGATCTTGCGTGTGCGTAGGAATTTTTTTGAAATTACTACGTTCCCCTACAGTGGCATCAGAGCCTAGGTTTTATGCGTAGATGTCATATGCACGAGTAGAACACAAGTGAGTTATGGGCGATATAAGTCATATTGCTTACCAGGAATGTCATACTTTGGTTCAGCGGCATTGTGAGATGAAGCGGCCCGGATCAACATTACGGGTACGCTTACGCGAGACTGGTTTCACCGCTACGAGCACTCGTTGCTTAAAGGTGACTGGCGGGTGTCTGTCTCTCTCACTTTAGCTGAACCGAGTGTGGCTACGCCCGGTCCTTGCGAAGGTTAAAACAGCATTAACTTGATGAACTATCATTGTGGTTTTGATGCATAGGTAAGAACGGTTCTTGCTAAGCTCGTAGCAGCCACATAAAATTTGCAACAACAAAGTAGAGGACGTCTAACTTGTTTTTGCAGGGCATGTTGTGATGTGATATGGTCAAGACGTGATGCTATATTTTATTGTATGAGATGATCATGTTTTGTAACCGAAGTTATCGGCAACTGGCAGGAGCCATATGGTTGTCGCTTTATTGTATGAAATGCAAATGCCCTGTAATTGCTTTACTTTATCACTAAGCGGTAGCGATAGTCGTAGAAGCAATAGATGGCGTAACAACAATGATGCTACGATGGAGATCAAGGTGTCGCGCCGGTGACGATGGTGATCACGATGGTGCTTCGAAGATGGAGATCACAAGCACAAGATGATGATGGCCATATCATATCACTTATATTGATTGCATGTGATGTTTATCCTTTATGCATCTTATCTTGCTTTGATTGATGGTATCATTTTAAGATGATCTCTCACTAAAATTATCAAGAACTGTTCTCCCTGAGTATGCACCGTTGCGAAAGTTCTTCGTGCTGAGACACCACGTGATGATCAGGTGTGATAGGCTCTACGTTCAAATACAACGGGTGCAAAACAGTTGCACACGCGGAATACTCAGGTTAAACTTGACGATCCTAGCATATAACAGATATGGCCTCGGAACACGGAGACCGGAAGGTCGAGCGTGAATCATATACTAGATATGATCAACATATTGATGTTCACTGTTGAAACTACTCCATCTCACGTGACGATCGGACATGGTGTAGTTGATATGGATCACGTAATCACTTAGAGGATTAGAGGGATGTCTATCTAAGTGGGAGTTCTTAAGTAATATGATTAATTGAACTTTAATTTATCATGAACTTAGTCCTGGTAGTATTTTGCAAATTATGTTGTAGATCAATAGCTCGCGTTGTTGCTTCCCTATGTTATTGCTTCCTTATGTTTTTATATGTGTTCCTAGAGAAAACTAAGTTGAAAGATGTTAGTAGCAATGATGCGGACTTGGTCCATGATCTGAAGTTTATCCTCATTGATGCACAGAAGAATTATGTCCTTGATGCACCGCTAGGTGACAGACCTATTGCAGGAGCAGATGCAGACATTATGAACGTTTGGCTAGCTCAATATGATGACTACTTGATAGTTTTGTGCACCATGCTTTATGGCTTAGAATCGGGACTTCAAAGACGTTTTGAACGTCATGGACCATATGAGATGTTCCAGGAGTTGAAGTTAATATTTCAAGCAAATACCCGAGTTGTGAGATATGAAGTCTCCAACAAGTTCTATAGCTAAAAGATGGAGGAGAATCGCTCAACTAGTGAGCATGTGCTCAGATTGTCTGGGTACTACAATCACTTGAATCAAGTGGGAGTTTATCTTCCAGATAAGATAGTGATTGACAGAATTCTCTAGTCACCACCACCAAGTTAGTAGAACTTCGTGATGAACTATAATATGCAAGGGATGATGAAAACAATTCCCAAGCTCTTCGCGATGCAAAAATCGGCGAAGGTAGAAATCAAAGAAAAACATCAAAGTGTTGATGGTGGACAACATCACTAGTTTCAAGAAAAAGGGCAAAGGGAAGAAGGGGAACTTCAAGAAGAACAACAAGCAAGTTGCTCCTCAAGTGAAGAAGCCCAAGTCTGGACCTAAGCCTAAGACTAAGTGATTCTACTGCAAAGGGACTGGTCACTAGAAGTGGAACTACCCCAAGTATTTGGCGGATAAAAAGGATGGCAAAGTGAACATAGGTATATTTGATATACATGTTATTGATGTGTACTTTACTAGTGTTTATAGCAACCCCTTGGTATTTGATACTGGCTCAGTTGCTAAGAGTAGTAACTCGAAACGGGAGTTGCAGAATAAACAGAGACTAGTTGAAGGGGAAGTGACGATGAGTGTTGGAAGTAGTTCCAAGATTGATATGATCATCATCGCACACTCCCTATACTTTCAGGATTAGTGTTGAACCTAAATAAATGTTATTTGGCATTTGCGTTGAGCATGAATATGATTTGATCATGTTTATTGTAATATGGTTATTCATTTAAAATCATAGAATAATTGTTGTTCTGTTTAAATGAATAAAACCTTTGATGGTCATACACCTAATGAAAATAGTTTGTTGGATCTCGATCGTAGTGATACACATATTCATAATATTGATGCCAAAAGATGCAAAGTTGATAATGATAGTGCAACATATTTGTGGCACTGCCATTTAGGTCATATCGGTGTAAACCGCATGAAGAAACTCCATAAAAATGGACTTTTGGAATCACTTGATTATGAATCATTTGATGCTTGCGAACAGTGCCTTTTGGGCAAGATGACTAAAACTCCGTTTTCCGGAACAATGGAACGAGCTAATGACTTATTGGAAATAATACCGATGTATGCGGTCCAATGAGTGTTGATGCTCGTGGCAGGTATCATTATTTTCTGACCTTCACAAGATGATTTGAGCAGATATGAGTATATCTTCTTAATGAAACACAAGTCTGAAACATTTGAAAAGTTCAAAGAATTTCAGAGTGAAGTGAAGAATCATCGTAACAAGAAAATAAAGTTTCTACGATCTGATCGTGGAGGAGAATATTTGAGTTACGAGTTTGGTCTTCAGTTAAAACAATGTGGAATAGTTTCACAAACTCATGCCACCTGGAACACCACAGCTTAATGGTGTGTCCGAATGTCATAACAGTACTTTATTGCATATAGAGCAATCTATGATGTCTCTTACCGATTTACCACTATTGTTTTGGGGTTATGCATTAGAGACAGCTGCATTCACTTTAAATAGGGCACCATCAAAATCCGTTGAGATGATGCCTTATGAATTGTGGTTTGGCAAGAAACCAAAGTTGTCGTTTCTTAAAGTTTGGGGATGCGATGCTTATGTGAAAAAATTTCAACCTGATAAGCTCGAACCCAAATCGGAGAAGTGTGTCTTCATAGAATACCCAAAGGTAACTATTGGGTACATCTTCTATCACAGATCCTAAGGAAAGTTATTCGTTGCTAAGATGGATCCTTTCTAGAGAAGAAGTTTCTCTCGAAAGAAGTGAGTGGGAGGAAAGTAGAACTTGATGAGGTAATTGTACCTTCTCCCTTAATTGGAAAGTAGTTCATCACAGAAATCAGTTCCAGTGATTCCTACACCAATTAGTGAGGAAGTTAATGATGATGATCATGAAACTTCAAATCAAGTTGCTACCAAACCTCGTAGGTCTTCCAGAGTAAAGATCCGCACCAGAGTGGTACGGTAATCATGTTCTGGAAGTCATGTTACTAGACCATGATGAACCTACGAACTATGAGGAAGCGATGATGAGTCCAGATTCCGCAAAATGGCTTGAGGCCATGAAATCTGAGATGGGATCCATGTATGAAAACAAAGTATGGACTTTGGTTGACTTGCCCGATGATCGGCAAGCCATAGAAAATAAATGGATCTTCAAGAGGAAGACGGACACTGATAATAGTGTTACTATCTACAAAACTCGACTTGTTGCAAAAGGTTTTCGACAAGTTCAAGGTGTTGAATATGATGAGATTTTCTCACTCGTAACGATGCTTAAGTCTGTCCGAATCATGTTAGCAATTGCCACATTTTATGAAATCTGACAAATGGATGTCAAAACTGCATTCCTTAAATGGATATTTCTTAAAGAAGTGTTGTATATGATACAACCAGAAGGTTTTGTCAATTCTAAAAGTGCTAACAAAATGTGCAAGCTCCAGCGATCCATCAATGGACTGGTGCAAGCATCTCGGAGTTGGAATATATGCTTTGGTAAGTTGATCAAAACATATAGTTCTATACAGACTTATGGTGAAGCCTGTATTTACAATAAAGTGAGTGGGAGCACTACCGCCTTTCTGATAAATATATGTGAGTAACATATTGTTGATCAGAAATGATGTAGAATTTTTCTAGAAAGCATAAAGGAGTATTTGAAAAGAGTTCTTTAAAAGAAAGACCTCAGTAAAGCTACTTATGTATTGAGCATCAAGATCTATTGAGATAGATCAAGAAGCTTGATAAGTTTTTCAATAAGTACATACCTTGTCAAGATTTTGAAATAGTTCAAAATAGAACAGTCAAAGAAAGAGTTCTTGCCTGTGGTGCAAAGGTGTGAAATTGAGTAAGACTCAAATCCCGACCACGGCAGAAAATAGAAAAGAGAATGAAAGTCATTCCCTATGCCTCAGTCATAGGTTCTATAAAGTATGCTATGTACCAGACCTATTATATACCTTGCTCTGAATTTGGCAAGGGAGTACAATAGTGATCTAGAAGTAGATCACTGGACATTGGTCAAAATTATCCTTAGAGTAATAAGGAGATGTTTCTCGATTATGGAGGTGATAAAAGAGCCCGCCATAAAAAGTTTCAACGATGCAAGCTTTTACACCAATCCAGATGACTCTAAGTCTCAATCTGGATACATATTGAAAGTGGGAGCAATTAGCTAGAGTAGCTCCGTGCAGAGCATTGTAGACATAGAATATTTGCAAAATACATACAGCTCTGTATGTGACAGACCCGTTGACTAAACTTCTCTCACAAGCAAAACATAATCATACCTTAGTACTCTTTGGGTGTTAATCACATAGCGATGTGAACTAGATTATTGACTCTAGTAAACCCTTTGGGTGTTGATCACATGATGATGTGAACTATGGGTGTTAATCATATACAGATATGAATATTGGTGTTAAATCACGTGATGATGTGAACTAGATTATTGACTCTAGTGCAAGTGGGAGACTGAAAGAAATATGCCCTAGAGGCAATAATAAAGTTATTATTTATTTCCTTATATCATGATAAATGTTTATTATTCATGCTAGAATTGTATTAACCGGAAACATAATACATGTGTGAATACATAGACAAACATAGTGTCACTAGTATGCCTCTACTTGACTAGCTCGTTTATCAAAGATGGTTATGTTTCCTAGCCATGGACAAAAGAGTTGTCATTTGATTAACGGGATCACATCATTGGGAGAATGATGTGATTGACTTGACCCATTCCGTTAGCTTAGCACTTGATCGTTTAGTATGTTGCTGTTGCTTTCTTCATGACATACATGTTCCTGTAACTATGAGATTATGCAACTCCCGTTTACCGGAGGAACACTTTGGGTGCTACCAAACGTCACAACGTAACTGGGTGATTATAAAGGAGTACTACAGGTGTCTCCAAAAGTACATGTTGGGTTGGCGTATTTCGAGATTAGGTTTTGTCGGAGAGGTATCTCTGGGCCCTCTCGGTAATGCACATCACTATAAGCCTTGCAAGCAATGTGACTAATGAGTTAGTTGCGAGATGATGTATTACGTAACGAGTAAAGAGACTTGCCGGTAACGAGATTGAACTAGGTATTGAGATACCAACGATCGAATCTCGGGCAAGTAACATATCGATGACAAAGGGAACAACGTATGTTGTTATGCGGTTTGACCGATAAAGATCTTCGCAGAATATGTAGGAGCCAATATGAGCATCCAGGTTCCGCTATTGGTTATTGACCGAGAATAGTTCTAGGTCATGTCTACATTGTTCTCGAACCCGTAGGGTCCGCACGCTTAAGGTTTCGATGACAGTTATATTATGAGTTTATGAGTTTTGATGTACCGAAGGAGTTCAGAGTCCCGGATGAGAACGGGACATGACGAGGAGTCTTGAAATGGTCGAGACGTAAAGATCGATATATTGGACGACTATATTCGGAGTTCGGAAAGGTTCCGAGTGATTCGGGTATTTTTTGGAGTACCGGAGAGTTACGGGAATTCGCCGGGAGTATATGGGCCTTATTGGGCCATACGGGAATAGAGGAGAGAGGCCAAAAGGAAGGAGGCCTGCGCCCCCCTTCTGGTCCGAATTGGACAAGGGGGGCAGCCCCCTTTTCCTTCTCCCTCTCCTCCTCTTTCCTTCTCCAACAAGGAAAGGAGGAGTCCTACTCCCGGTGGGAGTAGGACTCCCCCCTGGCGCGCCTCCTCCCTAGGCTGGCCGCCTCCCCCCTTGCTCCTTTATATACGGGGGCAGGGGGACACCCCATAGAGAACACAAGTTGATCTACGTGATCGTTCCTTAGCCGTGTGCGGTGCCCCTCTCCACCATATTCCACCTCGGTCATATTGTCGCGGAGTTTAGGCGAAGCCCTGCGCCGGTAGAACATCATCATCGTCACCACGCCGTCGTGCTGACGGAACTCATCCCCGACACTTTGCTGGATCGGAGTCCGGGGATCGTCATCGAGCTGAACGTGTGCTGAACTCGGAGGTGCCATACATTCGGTACTTGGATCGGTCGGATCGTGAAGACGTACGACTACATCAACCGCGTTGTCATAACGCTTCCGCTTACGGTCTACGAGGGTACGTGGACATTACTCTCCCCTCTCGTTGCTATGCATCACCATGATCTTGCGTGTGCGTAGGAATTTTTTTGAAATTACTATGTTCCCCAACATGTTTTGCTATCTGATTCTGCCACCACAGATAAGGACGTCGGAGCATGAGGATGGTATGAGACTGCCGGAGCATCCCGAGTTTGGATTTGATGGTGTCGGTGACCTTCCTCCTTGGATCTCCATTGCAAAGTGCGACGGCAACCTTTGCTATTCAGAGTTGTCGGTGGTGACCGTCTCTTGTCGCGGCTTGACTGACTGCTTGTACGAGCATGGTTTTTACTTGCGTGACACCTCACGTCAAGACTGTGCTATTTATGTAGTTGCTGGGATCGTGAAAATCGATGACAACATCACAACTAACGCCAATAGATGGTTGGTGTAGATATGGTTGATGTTGTAGATTGTAGATCATTATTTTGATCATTTTGGAGTTTTTTTTCATTTTATTCCACCAAGGCATAGCTTCGGTCTTGTTTGACTTTGCTAGTTGTTGGTGTGTGTTTTTGTGTGTGAGTTGGTATGGGTTGTGTGCATCCTAGTTATGCAGAGGTTGGGCATGTGCTTATTATGTTGTATCCCCTTATGCTCATCTTGAGTTAATAAAATCCACCCTTTTTCGGAAAAAAATCCAACCGTATGCCCTACCCGTCGCATGGGGTCACCTAAAAAATTAAGATATATAAGATAAAAGCATTGGACATTTAGTGACTCAACCTCATCCATCCCAAGGATTGGCTTCACTCAACGTCCAATGCTTCGGCCTCTTGTTATTGTGCATCATCGCCATGATCATAGCAATATCCTCCTTCTCTGTTAAATCAAATTCCTCATCCGATGAGGAATCATCACAATAATTGGAGTCACACGAACTAATCTACAATAGAAACTATATCTATCAAGCTAAAATTCTACAGTACAAGTGCATAAACATAAATGCAAACGAAATTTCTTTTACCTTCATAGAAATTTCGTCGAACGCCTTGTGGGTGAGGAGATATCCAGCTGGTGAGTCGTCAGTGGCTAGTGGCTGCCGGGAGGAGGTGAAAAAAGGCCACCGGCGGTTGTGTGGCCAACACTCGGCGACGTCGCGCCGTCGTCGCCCCAAACTTGTCGGCCCTCTGCTCAGCCAAGGAAGCCGGGCGACAAGCTACGGTTGTCCGGCGGCTACTACGACCGCCTCGCTTGGAGGGACACATCCAAGCTTCCACAACCATTACGGGCGGCGAATGGCCGAAATCGGGGCGATGGCCGTCATGGCCTCACAGGCGGATGCAAAATTGGAGTGGCAGTGGCCATGTGATGTGGCGGAGAGGACCAATGTGATCGAGGGTGAGTAGCTGCGGAGTTTAGCGGAGCGAAGATCCGGTCAGGCCACTAGGAGAAATAACTTCGTCTTCTCGCTGCAATCGGATGCCGAAACGGCCACTGCGCATAATGACAAGGCTGCCATTGCGCGCACTCACTTTGTAAATCTGCTGGGCACGAGGCAAGCCCGCGGCTGCTCAATCAACTGGGACTCCATCCAGCTGCCGTCAGTTCAGAACATTGGCCTCGGCAACCCCTTCACTGAACCTGAAGTCTGGGCAGCAATCCTGGCCTCTCCCGCGAACAAGGCGCCGGGGCCGGATGGTTCCTCTGGTGCCTTCTTCAGGTCCTGCTGGTGCATCATTAAGAACGAAGTCCTGGCGGTCTTCGAGCACTTTTACAACTTGGCTGCGGGCAATTTCTCTCAGCTCAACTCCACCATGACCGCCTTGCTGCTGAAGAAGGACGGCGCCACGTGCATGGGTGACTTCCGGTCGATCAATCTCATACATTCCATAGCAAAACTAATTAAGGTTCTATCCATGAAACTAGCATCAGTCATCAGCACGCTCATCTCCCCGCGCAAACTGCTTTTTAGAGATCAAAGTGCATCCATGATAGCTTTTTCTACATGCAAAATGTCGTCAGAGCTCTGCACTGCCGCAAGAGCCTGCACTCCTTCTGAAGTTGGATATTGCTAAGGCATTTGATAGCGTCTCTTGGGAGTATATCTCTGAGCTCCTTAAAAATAATGGGTTTCCCGCTGCGCTAGAGGGACTGGGTTGCAATCTTGCTCTCGACATCTTCATCGTCCTGCCTTCTGAACGGCACCCCGGGTGCCAGAATAGATCAGCGGCGTGGTTTATGGCAGGGAAACCCCCTTTCTTCGCTACTATTCATCCCCTGCATCGACTGTTGGAGGCGGCGACTGACGGTGTCCTGGACTAGGGGGTACTCACCACGTCGTCTCCCGACCAGCTGGATCGGGCCGAGGACCCCCATGGCGGTTCACTCATGGGCCACTTCGGGCAGCCCATACCGCATACAAGGAAGATCACACAAGACTTGGCGCACAAGACGAGGACTCTCCTAAAACCCTAGGCCCCTGGTGTGTTATATAAACCAAGACCAGGCTAGTCAACAGACAATCTAATATTCATTACTACAGTCTCGTGGTAGATACATGTACTCTGTACTATACCCACATCGAGTATAATCAAGCAGGAGTAGGGTTTTACCTCTTAGAGAGGGTCCGAACCTGGGTAAACACCGTGTCCCTCGTCTCCTGTTGCCCATTGCTCCAAAACGCCTAACTTAGGACCCATACTACGAGATACGCCGGATATAGAACCGACAGCGACCAATGCTGGGTAGCTTTCTCCGGTGCCTGGGACGACCGCGCGCATGCGCACAAGTCTATAGGCGGACGACACAGTGATCTCAATATTTTAAATAGCGCGCTACAAAATATAGCGAGACCCTTCTCTAAATGCTACACAAGTTATAGCGCGCTAATAGCGTGCTATATTTTAAAATAGCGTTTGCAAAAAAATCAAATATATCTAGAAATAAAGTATTTAAGCAACTAAATTTTTCATAGGAGCAAGTAATATATGCATAAGGGCCAAATCCAGCACATAAAAAGGAGTGAGAAAGGGATGAGAAGTGAGAACTAGGGTTAGCCGGTTAGGTCTCGTGGGAGAATTTGATAAAAGGAGTGAGAAAGCTAGTGGTCGTGGGTTGGTTTTGGCCTGCTGGGCCTGCTGGGTTGTGCTTATTTCAGTTTTGCATGGCCTGCACGTACAACGTTACAACGTTATAGCGTGTGTAGCGCGCTAATTACGCGATTAGCGCCGTAGCGTCCGATTTTGCCAAAACGTAACGTCTCCCTTCCAAATATGCTATAACCGCGTTATAACGGCGAAATAGCGTGCTATTTAAAATATTGATCTTCATCGACCCTGCAAGGTCGGAGGTCAACACGCTCCTCGACATACTCCACCACTTCGGCAAAACCATGGGCCTGCGCGTCAACCTTGCTAAATCCTCGGCGGTTCCGATCAAATGAGGTGACATCGACCTCACCGCAGTCCTGCACAACTTTGGAGGGGTGGTGGCATCACTGCCAATCACATATTTAGGTCTCCCCGTCACCACCGGCAGGGTTAGATTAGTTAATCTTCAGTTCATCCTAGATAGGATCCGTGCGCGCCTGGCTGGTTGGAAGGGGAGATTGATGCATATCGCCGTTCGTAGGGTCTTGGTTCGCTGCGTCCACTCAGCCATGCCAACATTCGCGCTCATGGTTCTCAGGGCGCCAAAGAAGTTTTTCAAAGAAGTCGACAAGGCCAGACGGCGCTTTCTCTGGGCGCATGACGAAGAGGTGACAGGAGGAAAATGCAAGGTGGCATGGAAGGCGGGCACCGCGCCGGAGCTCTGCGGTGGACACGGCTTCCACGACCTGGCCAAGTTCACTTGCGCCCTTCGGCTGCGCTGGCTCTGGCTCTCCTGGACGCATCCTGACCGGCCGTGGGTTGGTACAGGCACGCCCTGCAACGCGACCGACCAGGCCCTTTTCGCTGCCTCCACGGCGGTCATCATCGGCGACGGTGCAACGGCCTCCTTCTGGATGAGCACGTGGCTGGGCGGCAGGCAGTTGCGCCTGGCTTACCCCAGGGTCTTCGCCCACTCTATCAGGAAGAATAGATCAGTCTGTGATGCGCTGCATGAGTGTCGCTGGATCCTGGATCTTCGTCATGTTGACTACGGCAGCAGCATGCACAGCGTGCTCCAGCTGGTCAGGGAGATCCGGAGCGCGGGCATCATCCTGGAGGAAGGATGGGACAACATGATTTGTTGGACTGCTTGCAGCTCTGGGCAGTACTCTGCACGGTCTGCCTACGCCGTACAGTTCGCGGCCAGACCGGCTACTAGCTTCTCCAACACCATCTGGAGGATCTGGGTGCCCGGCAAGCTTAAGATGTTCCTCTGGCTGCTCCACCTCGACCGGCGGTGGTGCAACGACCGGCTGCAGAGGCGCAGATGGGAGAACTGCTATTTCTGTCAACTTTGCCTTCGGAACCTGGAGTCCTCTGCTCACCTTTTTCGAGAGTGCCCGATCGCCATTCAGGCATGGAACAGCGTGGCAACATGGCGCGGCTGCCACTCCCTGGCACACGCGGTTTGGTGCACAGGAACTAGGACGGTCGAGCGCACTCAGATGATCATCAACGCGGCCACCCAAGCACCATGAAGGGAACCAGATCGAAGCTTGCGCCCGTTGCTTGGCACATCTGGTTCGAGCACAATGCGTGCACCTTCAGGAGGAAATTGCCATTCGCCAGAAGCATCACCGACGCCTGTCGCCGGGACATGGAGCAGTGGAGGATTGCAGGAGCAGCCTGCATCGAGCACCCCTTTGGGGACGTGCCCTGAGTAATCTCTTGCCGTTTTGCCGGAGCCAGCATAGGAAATTCTAGGCTGGTTTTGTACTCTTTTTTCTTCCTACACCACCGACCACTTGATCAACACTTGTTTTCCGCTCTCTCTCTGCTAATGAAATGAACGCCAGCCAAGCTGGATCTTTCAAAAAAAAAAAGGATACGGCCAGGCGTGGGAGTGAAATGGCCAGGCGCGGGCGTCTGGATGCAGTCGCGAAATTTAGCAGCAACAGCCCAGGTGCTATATATTTGCAACACTTGGTGATGTACTAGTGGCTGGGGCGCCACCTGGTGGCGCCTCTTGATGCGGGATTGTGCGCTCTAATCAAGTTGCCGTGCTTCTAAACGTTCCTTTATGACAGTAGGCGGAATTGTGCGCTCTTGTAAACAGGGCGGCTAGTTGGGTTCCTAATCTAAGCTTGGTTATGCATGTTGGGCTCTTCACACTTCCCAATATCCGGCGCTTACATTAGAATGGCTGGTTGGGTCCTGGTCTTTAGAAATGACTAATAGTCATTGATCTCAGCTAACAAGGCAAGAATAGTCACAACATGAAGAAATGACATCTGACATTCATATAAGAGACTTTTATTGCAGTCACAACATGAATTCAGAAATGACAGGCATTATTATAAGCCAAAAATTAATTACAAAGGATTTTTAGTGACAATCATAGCAAGCAAAATGAGTTGAGCCCTTTGCTCATACATACCTAAGAAGCATATGTAAATCAAGATCATGGTCCATCTCACTGCACAGAGATGAGCGACAGCCCTACAACAGCCGATAATACAACGACCCACCCTGGGACAATCTATATGAGAGAACCAAAATCACAATTAAATTGTTACCCAAAGATAGCACAGAGTGACAGGATGCTTTATGCTCGAGTATATACACTCCCTTGCTCTAAAAGTTTCACGAGCATTTGGTGAGCATGCTTGTAGCCCAAAAAGAAATCAAAGTGAAAGTGTAAAACACTTCTTGATATGATTGTGACTTATGAATTGCAAGAATGTGGTTGGCATTTAGTAAACTCACTTGGATTTGTTCTGGACAATATTTTGTGCTTCCATCCCCCGAAATCTAATGAAGGGAAAGAAAGAACACCAGTGCTAAAAGACTGAAATTCCTGCAATCTGAAAAGAACATAAGTACATGAAACCTAATATGTGTGTGCCCGTGTGAGACACATCGGTAAGAAGTGAGAACAGGTGCAGCATACAATTTCCCTCTGTGACGGATAACCTTGTCTTAACATTCTTAGATTGCTTTGCAGCTTATATATTTTAGCTTTATAAGAGAAACATTCTTTTGTTCTAGAGATGCCTACATAAAAAGATTAGTTAATGTGTATAAATCTAGAAACCATGAAATTATTGAAATAGTTAAGTACCCAAAAAAACGTTGCCGGTGTGCTCCACGCAAAGAAGCATACAAGGCGTATGTTATTTATTTATCTATTTATATTTGTTAATGTGGCACAATGAAAAAGTCTTACTAATTTATTTTAACTAATTATGTCCACACTATACTTTGAAGCATCCCAGCCATTTAAATATATCATAATACAGAATGCGGAAGTTGAAATTGCCAGAGCATCTATTTTTGCAAATGAGAATTATTGACAGTCGGGCCTTCTGTATATATGAGATTACATTGCTCAATTTAGTCAAAAGAGGACATTATCATCTCTAAAAGACTCAACCCTATAAATAAAATAACTATTAACTTACAATCTCAAGAACCGTCAGACATCCAGCTAGTTTGTAATGACCATGCTATCTGTACCCAATAAATTTATTTATATAACCATTTAACCATTCCCAACGAATTGGCAAGGGTATAGAACGGAGTAAGCACAATAACCACACTACTGATTTCCTCCATACACAGACATTTTGAAATGGAGTATCCTGAGGTAGGAGAGAGATAGTGAAACAGTTGGAATAACAATCATCTTAAATTGAAAATTAGGTATGAGATAAATGTTACCCTTTCCATAGAATCCAAGCGAGACTGCAATTGTAGAATATGTTCTTTTGCTTGCGTTTAAGCTATCTAATCCACCCATATTTCTGGTAATAATTTGTCATCCCTCTTTTCTGAACCGTTAGTCGATTTGCTCATTTTCTGATAATGTCGAAACTGATCCTCCAAAACTGAGGTCACTGTGACTATATTATTCAGTGCTATCTCTTTCCTTGCACTCGGTTTTATGATCAGACAAATTCTAGGATTCTTTCAAGGGAGAGCCTGTATTCAGCATTAGACAGAGTGTACCTGAAATCTAGACAAAGTAACTTCAGGTGATAATTATCCCTGGCACGCTCAAGCATTATCGTGTTTGTGAGTAGGCAGTGCAAGCCAAATGCACATATAAGAGAAGTACATAGATATAGCATTTAGATTACCAACATATCCTCTAAATCATGAATGATCAAGAATGAGCAACATGAGTTGAGAGAATACGAAACAAAATAGGTTGCTAGGAATTTCAAAAACAATCTGAATTCAAGTAAATAGCATTTAACTAACTGCTGAAATCTCCCAACCTCGTCATCTAACCTCTCAGAAATACACTTCTTTGTTTCAACTGAAACCCCCCCTTTCTTTAGTATCATCAACCTGCAATTTACATATTCATAAAAAAGTACCCTGAATATGTGAGACAACATAGAGTTGATATGACCTTATTGAGACCCTATATAATTTACACCTGAACTTCTGGTCTAGTATTATAAGGATAATAATAACAAATAAAGATAAGTTAAATTAAAGGGAGTTCATAATTTATTCCAGTGCTACGGACCTTTGATGGTGGAATGATACACAAAATGCTATAAGATGCCGGAGCATGCTGTTCATCTTTCTTGTTGAATGAGCTTACTATACCATAGTTATGGAGCCAACAAACACAGACCCAGGTGGAGCACCCTGTGTAAAGCAATCCAACATATTAAACCAAAACCCTGTTGAGCCATTTAATCAAGGTGTTCTACTAACTTGCACGGTCAGGAAGTAAAGTTAAAAGGCCAATAGCAAAAAGGAATTGATCTTCCTTTGCTTTGGTCTGTTGCTACTACCTCTCTCCTGGATGATTTTTTGAATAGTCATTGGAAAATCTAGGAAAAAGATGGAGAGTGGGAGGCTCACCTTGCTATTGAGAAGGTAGTGAGGGAGGAGTACGTCGGGGCAGCATCGTGCTTCAGCTCAAGCACGTACCATCCTCAGCAACGAGCAAAGGCGGCACCATGGCCGTGCTCCTGCTTGACAGCGCCCTGGCGAGCGCCCGCTGCTCCACCATCCCGCACGGTCAGCCCCCATCACCAATGCTTCCACCACCTCGCCCCATCGTCGAGCATTCGACGGCGGGAATAGTTGTCGATGTGGAACGCCAGCTCGCCCCTGGCATCGTAGACGAAGAAAACCATCGGTGCCCTGAAACTGAACCCCCAGATTGGGGCTCGGAGAAGCCGCTCCCGCCGCCGTTATCACGCGCCCGAGCGCCGCCGCCGCCGGAGCGTCTCCGTCAACGCCGCTTCCCTCACGCCGCCGCTGATATAGAGAGCAGGAAGGAGGAGGAAGGCAGAAGAGTGGGTGTGGCGGTGATGGGGATTATGATGGAGATCTCCTTTTTCATCGGTTTTCAATGGAAACAAGGAGGATCTGAAATGCAACTACTTCTCACAAGCCCGCCAAAAGATTAGTCTAGTGCGACTGTTAAGCTAGAACGTGTCCTAGCTAGCAGGAACGAAGTTGTAACAGTAGGATTTTCTAGCGCCGAAATAGCCAAATCTCAAGGAGCAGCAGCATACGATATGTTCCGCACTGGCTGCACATTAGGAACTAATTCTAACATATTGATCCACTGAAAATTCAGCGACAATGACACATGATGCCAGTGTAGAGTATGTACGGAGCTTTGGGAAAGACTGCAAGGACAGACCGCAACCGATGTTGACAATGAAAAAACAGAGGGCGGTAGCGGACTTCTCACCCGATCGATCGACGTCGTCGTCGTCGCTGTCGCGGCAGGGGGGTGCGGCCGGCCCCCTCCGCGCGCGCCTGCGGATCCGGCGGCCAGCGCCCACGGCCCTGACGACGTCCCGTATCTCCCACAGGCTGGCGCCCAGCTTGCGCGGGAACGCCCCCGACGAGCTCCTCCTCCCCGCGTCCGTCGGCGGCTCGTCTGACCGCGGCGGCGACGCCTCAAGCTTCCAGGTCGACGAGGAGCGATGGGGCGGCGGCGGCGGCAACCCTAGCTGGGGTGGAAAACGAGAGAGAGAGAGAAAAGGGGAGGAGGAGGCTGGACGCGTTTTTAATTTTCCCTTCGGCACAGTAAACAAACACGTGGCATAGTCGTTCATGCGCCCTTGTAGCGACTGTTAATGGGTTTAATTTTAGGGCTGCCCAAAAGGAAATTGCAAAAAAAAAACGGTTGGGCAGCTGTTGGAGGGCGTTTTTTTTCCTCGTGCCCAAAAATAAGGCTGCTATTTAAGATGCTCTTAGCTCCTAATTCTCCACTGCACAATACTTCCACTCCATACAGTTGAGTAAACAAATTACATCTGGTACATTAATTAGCGAAGTCAAACAAAGGAGGCCTACATACAGCTTAGGATCATCCAACGCACCATGCCCATACAACAATCAGTTAATGAAATATGCACTTTTGATATTCACACATCAATGGTACCACTGCATTCTTCAGAAATTACTTTCGCCGCCAAATGTAGATGGGGGATGGACTGCGGCATATGCCGGAAATTCCTGTCAGGGTTCATGAATGTGAGTAGCTTAACAACATACGAAGAAAACATGGATAAATAAAAGCAGCATGGCTTCTCCATATCTGACTTAAAAAATTCAGCATGGCATTAGAAAAGAGAGTTATGGAAGCCTCCTTGATTTCTCTCCTGCGTTTTATGTTCTTCTACAAATTGAAATCATATATCAAGCGTCAAATTTTACTTTTGTGTGTCTCCTACTTCGATTTCATCCATTTCCAACTTTCTTCTCTTCATCCGCATGATGATACTTAAATACTAATGGCTGGGGTTTAGTACACAGAGCTAGCCATCAGAAATACCAAAACACTAATTATCTACTACCTCTGTAACTATATATAACACGTTTTTGTCTTATATTTAGTTACGGAGGTAGTACTGGTGACCCAATACACCAGCTAATAATATTACATCATTTTTCATGAATAGCATGGCAACATTAGTACATTAAGAAGCACTGAGCAGTATCTGCATTCTGATGTTATTGTTAGGACAAGCTACAAGCCTACAGCCTGCTTTCACAGGTCAGTCCTCCAATTAGCTGTGAGGAAAGAATAAGATGCTATGTTTGGCAAAGGCAAGGATCTCTAGTAACAAAATGTTGGCAACTTGCAGCAACATCAACCTCTGTTTGTAAAGCGTCCCTAAAGCGTCGCTTAAGCGACGCTTAAGCGCTAGAGCGCCCTCCAGGCTCAAAGCGTCCAACTCGCTTTAGACATGTGTCTAAGGCGTCCGCCTTAGACACTAAAGCGTCTGAAGCGCCTGCTTAGGCGTCCTGATTGGCGCTTTAAGGCAGAGAGGACGCCTTAGACTTGCCAGGCAGGGTACAGAGATTCCTGGCAGGGAAACAGGGCTGGGCTCACATGTGAAACAGTTACAGGAGGGGAAAGAAAGAGAGAGAACCAAAACCAGAGCGTGCAAATATCCAGGCTTTCAGCTCTTTCCTCTCTCCTCTGGCAGCAGCTTCCTCAGATCTGCACCAGCCTTTTCTGCTCTGTTGTGTGTTATGCTATGCACAACTCCTCTGCTGTTAGGTGCTACTGCCTCTCTTATAGCAATTGGTAGTTGCTTACTGCTTAGTGGATGGATCAGAATATATGGGCTCACTGGTGGATTAGAATCAACATATATATGTCTCACTAAATGGTGCTCTATTATACTGCCCATCAGGTTCAGAGTCTGTCTAAAGCGTCGCCTCGCTTTACGCTTTATCGCTTAAGCAGTGAGGCGCCCCCCTAGCGCCTCGCTTCGCTTTACCGCTTTATAAACATAGACATCAACAATAGGCTAATAGACATAACCACATGCTTGGTTAAAGGTATATCCCAATGACCCTTGTATGCGCACGGCTGGGTTCCCTAGGGGGTGATTTGGTTAAAGGTATAACCACATGCTTGTTTTATGAGAGGTATAACCACATGTTGACCAAATTAATTTGTATTGAGTGAATTGCAGCATGGATTTTAAACTTGCTTACTTTACTAAGTAGGGCCCTAAACTCAAAACTCGTTTTAAGTCCTCAAATTAAATGGCTCGACCAGACCCAAAAGCTGTTTCGCCAGATTGACATGACATTTCTTTCCCGTCTCACACCCTTGTTCCGGTATTTTGACAGACACTTGGGGATGCTGAATTTTGAACAAGCTGTCATGGCCACTCATAAGCTTGATAAGCACGGACTGATGTGGCCACAAGCGAGCTCGGGCTGTGCTAACATATTATGCGAGGGAGCACTGACCACTCTTAGCAGGTCACCATCCTGAGCATGGAAGGTCAGGAAAAGGTGCTTCTACCAACCGCAATTGCCTCGAACTTCATGGCAAGCCCGATGTCAGATTGCATTGAAACCAATTGACGGCATTTCATACTAGCTATCTAGCACATGCTTGTATATATGAATGCTTCATCAACTACTGTCTTTCAAGCTGCTTACTTGACCTACTCAAGCCTAGAAACGAGCATCAGGCGACATGTTTATCAAATGGACTGAGTGAGATTTCCAGATGGACAATGAGCGGCCTACATTGTCCTGATGTATGGTGTGTTGCTGCCCCATGGCATGCACTTCAATCCTACAGACCATGGCCAGCACCCACAACTTATGCACCCCAATCCAGGACAGTAATGGCCACATCGCCAATCTGCCCGTAGTTAGGCTACAAAATGCCCCTGCTGCCATTTTGACAGATCGCTCAGACTCCGGCTTCCTCAACTTGTTTGATGAATATATCTCAACAGGCAGCATAACTGCATAAGAGGGGGAGAGACTGGGAAGAGATACCAAGGCAGCATTTTGTCATGAGGGAGTGCCATGCCACCCTGAAAAAACCTGATTTTGTACATGATTGAACAATTTATAGGCATTTGAGACTTTGCGGGCCTACTAGTTTTTTAGTTTTAGGACTTTGCCTGAACTAAGCATGCAAGTTCAAGTACCGGTATGCGATTTACTCGTTTGTATCAATAGGCATGTTATATGAAGCTTCCTAATCGTATCTACCTCTTAATACATGTTACCTTCAATTAAGAAAAGGTCTAGATTCTAGAGTAGCTAGTCTGTCAACATACCTGTGGTGCTGGTGCACACTGAGGCACGGAATGGATATTTGCATGCCCCTCAATCTGACTTGCTGAAACACCAGTAGCAGGATATTCCTGGAATAGATGTAATGTGCACAAAATTTATCATCATATACCGAAATACTCCCTCTGAACTTAATATAAATCGTTTTTCGACACAATGATAGTGTCAAAAAACGTCTTATATTAAGTTACAGAGGGAGTAGATAATAAGGTACTCAGTAATAATTAAGAATAAAGCACAAGACTCAATGGTAGGACTTCTACCTGGTAGAAGAAAGGTCTACCAATAGATGAGTTTGTTGCAATATCTTCTGTTGCAAAATACTGATTTTGATTTGGTTGGTCAACAAAAACTGACTCGGCTGGCGGAGGCAAAACCACTTGTTTAACATTTCCTGCAAAACAACATAGTGATTTTGTTAGACACATGCTACTAAGGACTAAACAAATTACAATTCATGAGAAGCAAAAGAGGAATTACTTGAATTTTTATCCTGCTTAGATAACTTTTTTTTCCTCTTCTCAGCTTTACTTGCATCTTTGTCTTTTCCTGAGGGATGTATATGCATCCTTTTCAGTTCACATACACTTTCCAATGATTTTTCTCCATTTTCAAGCACGTCAAGAATAAGTTTTCTTGTATCCTGATGACGTTTGCTCTTCATCAGCAGATCATAAACAAACCACATAGCCCGGTTACGATATGCAAGCACAGCCTCTGTGCAATCTTGTTCTGGAGACTGGTCACTTGGAAATACATAAGTCCCTTTCCTCACATATTTTGTCCATCGCTTTAAAACATAACTTTCAGGAATTTTATCAAGATTCTTGAGACCAAGTGCATTCAGTGCATGCGAACAAAGTATGCCCATCATCTCAAATTTTTTGCAACTACAGCTCAATTCCATGGTAGAGGTGTCAAGGAAAACTATCCAAACTTTTGGACTACTTTGCATAATGAACTCAAATCTATACAGTGTTTCACTGCATTGCATTTCCTGGTATGAAGTTCCAGTGCATCCGTCTAGAAACTCTGTTTCAAGAGACTTGTAGACTTTATGTGTGTAAACTTCAGCAGCGTGTTGCAAAATACTATTCTGCTTAACTGAACACTCTGGGGAAATTTGCTTGCACTGAATATCGTCTACAGATTCATTTGTACGCCAACTCCCAACCAGTTTATCAAACTCAAGAGCAAAATTAGTGGGTGAAGTTGATTCATCAGCAATGCTGCCCAGCACATTGTGTGAACTAAAATTCCTATCCAGTGATCTAATACCACAATCAAATGCAACCTTGTGAAGAGCTGTGCACCATTTATGCCTCTGCTCAAATAGATCAGTGAGCCACTGGTCATCCTGCAAATTATGCTCCTGAAGCATCATTGCCCATGTTTCCTCAAACTCTGCTTCTGACTCGCAACCTTTCATGCATTTCATGAACATGCTATGAAATGTTCCAGAAGCATTTGGTGTATCCAAATGGGCCTGTAGGTTCTTTTCGATATGCCACTGACAAATACAATGGCGTGTCTCTGGGAGAATGACTTCAATTGCCTTTGATATAGTGTCATTCTGATCAGTAAATATTGTTTTAGGCGGACAACCACCCATTGACTCTAAGAATGATTTCAGTAACCATTCATAGGATGTCAACGACTCATCTAACATAAATGCACAGCCAAACATAACATTTTGCATGTGGTGATTAATACCAACAAATGGGGCACATATCATATTGTACTTATTGGTACGATATGATGTGTCAAATACCACAACATCTCCAAAACAGTCATAGTCAACACGGCTTCTACCGTCTCTCCAAAAGAAATTGGTCATTTGGCCTTCTTGGTCTACTTGCACATCCCAATAGAACATACCTTGCTCAATTGTTCTACGCTTCAAATATCCTACAAGTGCTTCGGCATCCTCTGGTTCAAGCAGTGCGTAACTTTGGATGCTAACCTGACTATGGCATTCAGCACCATCATCATGCACATGCAAACTGTCATGCATCGATTGGATTTCAGCATTCACCATTGCGTTCAGTGTACCGGGTTTTGGAATCGAAAGGATCCTCACTGATCTCAGTAAGTGTATTTCTTCAGGCGGAACCAACTCGTGATTATGCTCAGGAATTATCTGAATAACTCGCCACTGACCTTCGGAATCAACTCTAAAACGGACCATCGCTTTGCAGTTAGTTCTGGTCTCTGGCTTATTAAAGTTTGCCTCGGTAAGCTGCTCATCGTCCTTTAAACCTTCCTTTGAGCAGTAATAGTCTTTCGTTCGAATAACTTTGGTCCCTGTAAAGTAGTACTGCTTTCCCTTTCGCACACTAAAACCCATACGGTGCCCATACTCACAGTACAGCCTGTAAGCTTGTTCCTCACTATACGCAACTTTAGTGCGCAATTCTTCAGTAAACTCCTCCCGGCTTGGTATAACAGAATTATTTTCCTGGTCTTCTTCACTTCTCACAGAATGTTCCTCCGTTCCCTGTTCTTGGCTGTCAAAAGCTACTTGAGCGCCATTTTCAGTAGCATAGATGATTTGCACCTGTCCGCTCTCTTGAGCTTCATGCTCGTCGTCTCCAACATTCTCTAGACAGATCGCGTCTCCATCAATCTCAATAGGGACGCTAGTACCTTCCATTTCTGCATCATCCACCACAAAAGGAAACATATTGGTCACATGCCAAGCAAAATTTAATTAGAGATAAAGTCAACCATGCGATACAACAAATTTAAGGATGCGTCAAACATAAATGAGAATGAGGTACTGACATACTAGAGTACACTAACTTTCGACTAAAAAAAAAAGGGCAACCTGGTGCATGTAGCTCCCGCTTGCGCAGGGTCCAGGGAAGGGTCCGACCACTTTGGGTCTATAGTACGCAGCCTTTCCCTACATTTCTGTAAGAGGCTGTTTCCAGGACTTGAACCCATGACCTCTATTAAAGGTAATTAAGGCATGCCCTCTGGAAACTGAACCCAAGAGCCCAAGTGAACTATACAGCCGTGCGAGTTAACCATTACCTACAGTTATCCAAGCTGCTGTCACCACATGATGCACACAATCCTTAAGCCCTAGAACATCAAATATGTTGCTTATCATAATCATAACGCATACAGGTAGACTATTTTCCAAGCTTTAAATTTCCAAGATTTACAGCAAATTCCATTCTACCAGGTTTGCATAGAACCACTATATTGAGGTTCTCCAGTGCAACTGAATTAATGTTATTCAGCAAACAAACCGCTATAAGATAATCAAAGCCACAATTAACCGGATGGACAGGAGCACCTCAGAAAGGGGAAACTGGATTGATCTGTACCAGCAAAAGAAAACAGCCTGGAATAAAATTTGTGAAGATTTTTTTAGCAGGAATTAAATTGGAAAACATATAGCCCCCCCCCCCCCCCCCAACCACCACCACCACCAAACCTGGTCTAGCTGCACCACTGGTCCTCATCTACTCCGCGCAAATATAAGTAGAATCTCCTCCAGTGGTGGAACCAGGGTTTTCAAAATGGCACGCGGAATTACAATTTATTTTACTTTGTGACATACAATATAAGACATGAAAGTTTACACTAACAGCAAGGAAACTACAAATTGTTCTTAGGGCCTGTTCAAATCACAGCCAAAGCTACCATGTCACAAAATAGGCTTGCCAGCGAAATTGATGGCTGTTTGAACTGGTGCCAAAGAGTTGGCTGGCCCGGCACAGCTGCCGCGAGACCATGCATTTCTCACCAGCATGCTAGCAAGCCGAGGGTGCGGTGAACCTTCGCCAAATATTGGCGTCGTACACTGCCATCACTTCCTGGATGGGTCCTGTGTAATTATCTGTTTCTTCATCATGTGGTCCATGCTGTAGGATAGTTTCATTATTTTAGAGTGTAGCTGTTCAGTGGGCCCTCATGCGATTAGCAAGTACTCCTACAAGTCTCAGCTCCTGTATAGCAACTTCCACCTGCACCAATTACGCACCATTGTCTGCCTCATTTATTTTCTTGTTCAGGCATCTTACCTTGTTGTAGGAAACTGTATCTTAGTTTCATTTTTTGTTTATATATCTTATATAGACAACCCCCACTACAAGTCATTAAATACCTATTTTGCTGCACGTATATGCTTCAACATCACCTTAATTACTAACAGCCGTTCGATCTATATTGTGTGAGCTGAGGCACCGTTGGATTCAGAAGCAACTTAGGCCCTTTTCCCACGCTTCCTCACTCGGACAGTAACCTAGGTGAGACTCTTCGCAGTCCCTGCATTTCCGTTCCAACATTTATTCAGCCTTGATTCTCTTCCTCTTCCCTACAAATTCCACTCCCAGCCTACAAACCCACGTATCAGTTTCTAGTCCGCACATCGTCAGTCTGGCAGCTAGCTCTGTGCTGGATTAGGCATGTGTTTCCGGCTGGCTAGCTCTGTCCATGTACACTTATATTTTCTTCATGTATGCAGGGACAGAGGCACTGCATTTTCTTAACATTTTTAGATTAGAAGTACGTGTATGTCTCTGAATATTCCTCAGACTAGTATAGCCCTCACATCTCAACTGGTTGCAAACCAAACATGGGTCAATTTTGCCAAAATTTTGGATGGTACAATGGCTGCAATCCAAACAAGAACAACTTGCCCTCACTTTGGTCATGCCAAAATTTCAGTGGGGCTAGTAGGAGCTCAAACCAAACATACCCTTAGTAACAATATTTTTTTTCTCTATTTTTCAAATATCAGCGTATTCATCTAATTAAATTTGATTGAATGCTGCAATGAATCAAACAATTAACCATTTTCTATTCTCAGCTGGAAAGAAAAAAAAACAGAAACTGAGAAGTCAGAACACTCACAGTTAGGCCGGTGGATAAATGTTGGCCTGGGTGCTTCCGGTGGCACATCAGCCGGCGTGGTGGACGGTGGCCGGCGCACGCCCTGCCCGTCGAAGTGCCGAGGAGCCGAGGACGACGCAAGCGCGAGGGCGGCGTGCAGGCTCGGGGGCGCGGCACGGAGAGAGTGGTGGCGCGCTCACTTGGGGCCGTGCCGGCGTGGTGGCGCGCCGGTGCTCGGGGCGGTGCTCGGCTCCGGTCCAGACGTCCGGTAGGGTTAGCAGCGCCTGGTCCAGCTTGCTCTGTTCTCGGGTTTGTTTTTCTTTTTGGTTTTTTTATTGAGCGGTGTCTGCTCTGTTCTCCTTCTTGCGCCGCGCCGGGATACGAGCAGGCCACTGAGTTCGGCTGCTCTCACGCATTCAAGCCCATTTTAACTTGTTCCTTTTTTTTAGAAACACCTGTAATCCACGGCGCCAGCTGTGAACCATCTTCTTTTTGCTCATGACAGCCTGCTGATGTTTAAATCAAGTGTTGAAGGGGCGGTTGCAGTATCAAACTTGCTGGAAAGTTACTGTGTGGCATCTGGACAGCGGATAAATCATGAGAAATCCTCTATTTTCTTTAGTAAAGGATGTCCACAAGTTATGAGAGAGAGTATCAA